>NW_022262728.1:0-52500 GCF_002021735.2 Oncorhynchus kisutch
TAGGGCTCTGAGGGAATTTGAAAGACTGAGGATACGTTTTTGTTTTGTATGTTGTTTTTCAGACGTTTGGGGGGGTTACGTTTTTTTTCTTTTTTTCCCTTTTCTATTTTAGATTTCCACCCTTTGTTTTCTGAATCCAGTAGAGGGCAGGAATACAACTTTTCAGGTTGTAGTCCACCCTAAAACCCCACTGAAGAAGACCAAGCTGAAGAAGACAAAGATCTGAGCAAGTAGGGGTAGCTGCAGCCCAATATGGCGACCGGAGTGTGAGTGTGTCAAAAGGCAGTGGGCGTATGGAGAGGCGAATCAGCTAATTGGGCAGATTTGTTGCCACTCAAGATGGTTGTACATGGCTGATTGGGCTGCACAACGAGTCAATAAGCCGTAGACTAGTGCACCGGTGTTCTATGGGACTCTCAATCACGGCCAGATGTGATACAGCCTGGATTCGAACCAGGGACGCCTCTTGCACTGAGATGCTGCGCCACTCGAGAGCCCAAATGGTCTGGGGGTAAAAGCTATTGGCCAATCTGTTAGTTTTTGCAATGACACTCCTATAGTGCCTTTCTAGATAGTTAATATTGATAACCATCTAGTTGTCACCTTGATACATGTACATACATTCGACTCAATGGGGAGGCCATGAATGGCAACAACACTACTGTCCGGCAATGGCGTGAGAAGTAGCTACCTAGTTTCAGGGTGATAGTCATAGTCAGCACATGCAAACAACGCGTGAAGCAGTTGGATTAAATGCATTAGACACATTTCAGTTGAACAACTGACTAGGTATCCCCCTTTCCCTTACACCAATCATCAGTACAAACAAAATGTTTGTATAAAACTAACAGTGAAATGCGACTCGGACTCATCATTTGGATTCAAAACAGAAGTCCAAATCCTCGCTGTATATTAGGTCAATATACAGTATTGCGTGGTAAGAAGCGGAAGGAAAAAAACACCGCTCAATCAAAACCGGAGCGCTTTCGACACACCCACTCGCCAATACTCCAGTCGCCATATTGTGCCGCAGCTACCCCCTTCTCGAATGTAGACCTTTTTTTGGAAGTACTGGTGCTTTCAGGACAACTGGGGGGGAAACGAGGTTAAATAATGACGTTAGTGAACTTCAGGTCGGAGCTCTAGAAAGATGCCCTAGTATCCGACTTGGATGACTGTTCAAAATGATTTTCCAAATCGGAGCGAACGTATTTTGACATTATAACGGTTGCAGAGTTGTCTAATGGGACAATAAATTGTAAGAGAGGATATTCGTCAAATTCAACGTCTCCTCTACCAAGATACTGGTGCAGCTAGCTAACGGTAGCTAGTAACAACAACAAAAAGCTACCTTTGGCTAGCAGCTAGCTACCTGCAGTAAACCTAATGTTTACTGTGCGCCATGCAAGCTTTAGTCGCACATTATTCATCAACTCCTAAACTCACTATTATTCATCAACTCCCAAACTCACATTTAATGTTGAAAAGTCTTTGCTATTAATCGTTTGGGGGAGAAAAGGTTGAGCTCCAGTGGGACTGTAAACTTCCGGTCCGTACTAAAACCGGAAGTGACGTAAAATTTGTGCTGCCATCAGGTAGGTGGCTAGTAACTCCGCGTTTTCCAAGTTATAATACATATATTTATATATGAGACGTGACTTGATACGTTGCTGATTTAAGGAGTACTGCCCCTACTAGAATGCGGGATCATCTAAATAGCTAGAACTCTATGAAAAGGACAGAAACAGAGAGAGCAAGCTAACAGAAGTACTAACATCGTTAGCATAGGTGGGTGGCTGTTTTGTTTGCTGCAGTACTGTTAACGTCAGAAGCTGGCCTTTATTGGTGAGTGCTGAAATAGTGGCAACATGTTCACAAAAATAAACCGTAATATTTCCGCCGTTATCATCATCATGTCATCTGTGCCTCCACTTGTCATTGCTAATTGTAGCCCTCGGTCTTGTATGTCTGTAAACATCAGATCTGTAATAACGTTAAACATTATGCCTCTGCCTACCAGCTATATGCTGTGAGTGACTTATCTCCTTTGTGTCACTAGTTATGTTTCCGTGAACTTGTCCAATGATTTGTCGACATTTACAAAGTTCGCATAGAAGACAGTTGCCTGGAAACCCGACATTGAATTCCCTAGAATTCTACGTCCATCCGAAATGTAGCGTTTTGAATCATGAACGTTTCCTCTCGCGACCTCCACAAGCGAGAATGTTGAATCCAAATCTATTTTAAGGTAGGCCTACCGGTGGTCCGTGCAGTTGGTCTCTTTGGTGGTAGGAATGTGAGACATATCGATAGGAAAGTATAATTAGCCTGCATGGATAGAATGCAAGAATTTACTCATATTTGCCATATTCTAATAATGAATGTGCCGACATATCGCCATGGTCCATGCAGCTCTCTCTAACTTTAGGTGGCATTCTGCCTTCCAGTGATTAGCTTCTCTAACAACTGGTTCCTGTGAACTACAGTCTCGACACTGTGTTTTAACGTTTAGAAACAACAACCACTGCTACTGTCTGTCATCTATGCATTGTCACTTTAACTCTACATGTACATACTACCTCAAATAACCGATGCCCCTGCACATTGACTCTGTATCGGTACCCCCCCTGTTTACTCTCCCTGTTATTTCAGGCTGCTCTTTAATAATGTTACTTTTATCTTATCTGTATTTCTTCATTGTTTGTTAGGGTCTTGTAAGTAAGCATTTCACCTGTTGTATTCGGTGCAGTGACTAATACGATTTGGTCATCCTCGCTCTCGAAACTTATGGCCCTTTCATTAGCGAGAAAAAAATACTTGAAATAAAAAATATTTTTCACAGATTCATACAGATATGGGTGCCTCCATCTGACGAAACTACACTTCCTCTACACTTCCCGAGTTATGCGTACAAGTGTTTGAAGCACGCTAGATACGGTTCGAACACACCGACCGTGACATTGCGCAAAATAGTATGCAGCATAATCTGGATATGTATGCAACCAAAGTTCAACATTCACCTTCTGCTGCCATTTATGTCAAGCCGTCTACACTTACAGTTTGACCCATACGTTCAACGTATGCACCACACCGAACGCACTGCAACTACCCTCCGCAACACGATGCTGCAAGGCAAACGCAACATTTCATTGTGCAGGTGTGTTCGAAGCATGGCAATGTAGCACAGGTGGTCACCTCTGTTTTCTGTAAACAAACGCTGTAACATGGATACAATATGGCCATGTGGAACACTAACCTTATGAAGGTGTCGTTTTATAAGTTATTTATGTTTCCAAAACGGTACCTAAAGCTAGGCTCTTAACAAAACTCCCTCGTCAGAAGATACTATCACAAATAGGCGCAAAAACATTTGGCGTCTATGAATGGGGTAAGTGCAATGATGTATATAAACTCTGGATTGCTGATGCTATGTATGGGCTATTGAGAGGCTTTGAAGCTGTTGGTCATCCATATTGGCACTCCCTAGTAGGAGCAGTTCTCCATAGGAATGAATGGCATTCTACAGTATTTCAATCAAATGTTGAATTACATGTATTTTTGTTTTAGTGAGGACAATAACACTAGTAATCTACTTTAAGGAACATGTTTTGATATTTTTATATTTAGGTCACATCATTTAAACGTATACATTAAAATGTCTGTAATGGAATTCATGTGTCCAACGAATGGAGCCTTTTCTGTATGTTGGTCATCTATGAACATTTGAACATCTTGGCCATGTTCTGTTATAATCTCCACCCGGCACAGCCAGAAGAGGACTGGCCACCCCACATAGCCTGGTTCCTCTCTAGGTTTCTTCCTAGGTATTGGCCTTTCTAGGGAGTTTTTCCTAGCCACCGTGCTTCTACACCTGCATTGCTTGCTGTTTGGGGTTTTAGGCTGGTTTTCTGTACAGCACTTTGAGATATCAGCTGATGTATGAAGGGCTATATAAATACATTTGATTTGATTTGTAGCTTCCAAAATATTATTTACAATGGTGGGAGAGTGTCAAGGTGGCAACACGGTGACTTCAACACAGCGCCCTATGTCATCTAGTGTGTGTGTAAAAATATATACTGTAGATCATTGGGTAACTTGATCTCCTGTAGATCTTAAATAATTGGATGGCGAAACTTGCAAGGCAAAGCAATTCAGGTATTCTTAAAAGTTAGGAAAATCAGTCCTAAAAATAAATGTAATTTTTAGTTGAAAAAATTGATTTTGCAGGCAGTAGGCATTTTCAATTAAATGTGGAGTTTTATATATAGTTACGTGATAACATCACGTGCCCTGTGTACCTTCAACTTTATCCTGCTATAATTTCTTTGGGGGGAAATAAAACACGTTCAATCATCATGTCTTGTAGTAAAGAAAGTTTGGCAAAAGACAAAACTACCCATGTCGAAACAGATACAAATGTTGTTGATGTTTAGAAAAGTTCTCCTAGATCTGCCGTTTCCATTACACATGTCGCAATGATATTTTTTGCGACATTGCTGGGTCAATGGAAACCTGCCTACTGTCGCCAAAACATAACATTTCACTTCGTGTGTGTGTGTGTGTGTGTGTGTGTGTGTGTGTGTGCATGCCATCACACCTACAGATAAAGCACTGTATATGGATCCTCACATCCGTGTTAAAGACGAACCCACTAGTGATGATGACGTTACACACAGCTGGTGCAACCCTGTCCGGCCCTCACAAATGGACTACAGTCATGAAGGTAAACTAGGATATATATATAACATGTTTTTTCCTACTTTAAAAGTGTTTAAGAAGTGAGGCAGTGCCACTCCTCTCATATGTTCTGTTTCATTGGGTAGGATAGAGTAGAGAGGAAAGCGTTCTGAAATAGAAGTGGACCACAGCCGTACACATGCTACTGGAGGACACGGTGGTGGGAGGTTACTGCCTGAAAACATGCCATCATGTCAGATCTCACAACGGCTGGATGGGTGTTTAACATACCAGCTAACCACATCATGTGATGTATCAATTTGATGCCAGACTGACTAGTCGATGATGTGGCACGAAACCATTGGTTGACGCTATGCAACGCCTGCACATCTGTCGGGACGGAACACCACCAACGGTATATTTGTTCTGGAGCCAGCGGCTTAGACCACAAGACCACATGTCCCATTTCCATGTAAAAGGACCCATGAGCACCAACATGTAAAGGTCATAGGAGAATGTCAAATCTGGTGTCAAATGAAAGCTGAGTCTATATTTTTGAGAAATGAAGGCATATACAGTTGAAGTCAGAAGTTTGCATACACTTAGGTTGGAGTCATTAAAACTAGTTTTTCAATCACTCCATAAATTTCTTGTTAACAGACACAAGTAATTTTTCCAACAATTGTTTACAGACAGATTATTTCACTTATAATTCACTGTATCACAATTCCAGTGGGTCAGATGTTTACATACACAGAGTTGACTGTGCCTTCAAACAGCTTGGAAAATTATGTCATAGATTTAGAAGCTTCTGATAGGCTCATTTACATAATTTGAGTCAATTTGAGGTGTACATGTGGATGTATTTCAAGGCCTACCTTCAAACTCAGTGCCTCCTTGCTTGAAATCATGGGAAAATCAAAAGAAATCAGCCAAGACCGCAGGGAAAAAAATTGTAGACCTCCACAAGTCTGGTTCATCCTTGGGAGCAATTTCCAAACGCCTGAAGGTACCTCGTTCATCTGTACAAACAATAGTACGCAAGTATAAACACCATGGGACCATGCAGCCGTTATACTGCTCAGGAAGGAGACATGTTCTGTCTTCTAAAGATGAACGTACTTTGGTGCGAAAAGTGCAAATCAATCCCAGAACAACAGCAAAGGACCTTGGGAAGATGCTGGAGGAAACCGGTATAAAGATATCTATATCCACAGTAAACGAGTCCTATTATCGACAGAACCTTAAAGGCCGCTCAGCAAGAAAGAAGCCACTGTTCCAAAACTGCCATAAAAAAGCCAGACTACGGTTTGCAACTGCACATGGGGACAAAGATTGTACTTTTTGGAGAAATGACCTCTGGTCTGATGAAACAAAAATGGTCATAAAGACCATTGTTATGTTTGCAGAAAAAGGTTGATGTTTGCAAGCCAAAGAACACCATCCCAATTGTGAAGCACGGGGGTGGTAGCATCATGTTGTGGGGGTGCTTTGCGGCAGGGGGGACTGGTGCACTTCACAAAATAGATGGCATCATGAGGGAGGAAAATTGTGGATATATCGAAGCAACATCTCAAGACATCAGTCAGGAAGTTAAAGCTTGGTCACAAATGTGTCTTCCAAATGGACAATGACCCCAAGCATACTTCCAAAGTTGTGGCAAAATGGCTTAAGGACAACAAAGTCAAGGGATTAGAGCGGCCATCACAAAGCCCTGACCTCAATCCCATAGAACATTCGTGGGCAGAACTGAAAAGGCATGTGCGAGCAAGGAGGCCTACAAACTTGACTCAGTTACACCAGCTCTGTCAGGAGGAAGGGGCCAAAATTCACCCAACTTATTGCGGGAAGCTTGTGGAAGGCTACCCAAAACGTTTGACCCAAGTTAAGCAATTTAAAGGCAATGCTAACAAATACTAATTGGGTGTATGTAAACTTCTGACCCACTGGGAATGTGATGAAAGAAATAAAAGCTGAAATAAATCATTCTCTTTACTATTATTCTGAAGTGGTGATCCTAACTCACCTAAAACAGGGAATTTTTACTAGGATTAAATGTCAGGAATTGTGAAACTGAGTTTTAATGTATTTGGCTAAGGTGTATGTAAACGTCCGACTTCAACTGTATACTTCCCCAAACCATTTTATATCCTTAATATTAAGAATAAGCAAAGTTTTGATTTCTGCTCATACCACAGAGGACTCTAGATGTATATCACCCGTTTTAGCATGGACGTTGCCATTGAGGGCTTCCACCATTTTAATTGGGTAAGAGAATATCATGTTACCATTGGTGTATTAAAGTCATGGTGATGGCCCCTTAATAATGAATTCAAGTGGGGAATGGGAACAGTAACTTTATGATCAAACTTTATCTTGGTTCCATAAGAAAGCTGAGGGAGATTTTACCTCAATTCTGTTACCAAACTTTGGATCTGCACTGTTCTTCTAGTAAATGTGTTTTTATAGTAACATTTTCAGTGTAAATTGTTAAAATAGAGTGGGATGGTTTGTTAAACTTTGAAATCAATGGTGTTTGTTAGGCATACATTTTAAAGTGGAAAAATCTGAGTCAGTGTCATTCCATTACCATGGAAATGCCATATTGTAACAAACCTAGCTAGTGTTGACCATAAGGCCGGTTAGGCACAATTCCCATAACTCGCCAAAAATTCACAGATTTTCCAGAAATCTTAGCTGGAGGATTCACAGATTTCCTGCTTCTCTCCTGATCTTGAACCTAATTCTATTCCATCCCCAGGTGCTGTTGATAAGTCTGAGTTGGAACCAGGTGACCTTCCAGGCCTCAGTGAGGCAAGAAAACCAACATTCAATGTGATTGTCAAAGAGGAGGAGGAAAAGGAGGATGATGAAGATGATGAGGAGGACATGGTTGACAGAGGTTGGGTTTGGGGAGAACATTATCAGTTTCATAGTAATGTCCGTAGCATTGTGTTAAAGGCCCAGTTGTGGTCAAAATTCTGTGTTTCTTTGTTTTGTGTCAGTTTCATCAGCTGTTCTATAAATATAACACTGTAAAAGTGTAATATATATATATATATATATATGTATGTATATGTATATATATATATGACCAGTGTTATTTCTTGATAGTTGCTGATTGAAAATGCCGTCTACACCAGGGGTGGGCAATTCCAGTCCTCGAGGGCCTGATTGGTGTCACAGTTTTGCCCCAGCTAACACACCAGACTCCAATAATCACCTAATCATGATTTTCAGTTTAGAATGCAGATTGATTAATCAGCTGTGTTTGCTAGGGATGGAGAAAAGGTGTGAACCAATCAGGCCCTCAAGGACTGGAGTTGCCCACCCCCTGATCTACATATTCTAATCAGCAGATTTTGTATGGGTGGAGTTAAGAGACCAATAACAGAGCCCCTAATCTCTCAACCAATAACAGATAGTTTTCAGGTGACAATTCCCTCCAATTCGGCCCCTCCCAGACAGAACTAGCAAGATTCTTGCATGAGATTTGTTTGTTGTTGCTACCAAGCTATTTTTGTTTATTTTTGACAACTTTAATGGGACACTTACAGTAAGGTACTTAATTGTTACAGAGAAATTATTTGATATTCAGTCAAAAACGGCTGCATTGGGCCTTTAATAGTATATGTCACGTACATTGTGTAATATGCCCCACATTGAGTGACTGCCCGCCCAATAACTACCTGTGTCTTATCTCACTCGCGCACACACACACATTTTTTGTTTACTCTAAACAAAAAAATTCTAGCCTGGTTAATCCAGACACTAACCAATGTTTTAACCAGGCTAAATCTATTCCCTTGTCTGTCTAGGTTCAGACACTGACTACACACCAAGTCCCGCTGTGGTAGTGAAGGTGGGAGAACACAAACCACCAAAGAATAAGAACACAGTAAAGAAACTTCACCAGTGCCCCGACTGTGGTAAAACCTTTGAGAGGCTGTCGCGTCTGAAGAGGCACGAGCCATCACACTTGAGGAAGAGCAAGCACCCGTGCCCTGACTGCAACCAGTCTTTTGGCAACCTCTCAGTCCTGAAGAAACACAGGGCAACACACAAGAGCACCGAGAAGCTGACTCACCAGTGTCAACAATGTGGCAAGACGTTTGAGAAGCTATCGCGCCTCAGAAGGTAAGCCAGAACACCAAAGACCCATTTCTGTTCTGTAAAAAGTTAATGGACAATTAACTGTGTAGACAATAACAATAGTGTTCTAATCTAAGGCACCAGCCCGTACACCAGAGGAGAAAGAGGATGGACCACCCGTGTCCTAAATGTGGCAAGACCTTCAAGAAGTTATCCGGCCTGGTTCGGCACGAGCGAGGACACACCGGAGAGAAACCGTTCCCTTGCTCCCAGTGTGGGAAGAGCTTTGCCGACGACCGTCACCGGAAAGTGCACGAGCAGGCTCACCAAGGGAAGCTGGAGAGACCCCACCGCTGCGCTGACTGCGGGATCTGCTTCCCCAAACCATCCGAGCTTCGACGGCACCAACGTGCTCACACGGGAGAGAAACCGCACCGCTGCCCTGACTGTGGGAAGGCCTATTCCCGGTCAGAGACTCTGAAGAGGCACCTTCTCATCCACACGGGGGAGAGACCTCACCTCTGCACTGATTGTGGGAAAAGCTTCATTGACTTGCAGCAGTTGAAATCTCACCAGCGGATTCACACTGGAGAGAAACCATTTCACTGCCCCGTGTGTGGGAAGGGTTTCTCACAGAGGGGTAACATGAGGGCACACCATCGGACTCACACAGGGGAGAAACTTCATCACTGTGCCGACTGCGGGGCCAGTCTCTCCACATCTTCTAGTTTAAAAGAGCATCAGCTCATTCACACAGGAGAGAGGCCCTTCCAGTGTCTGGTCTGTGGCAAACGCTTTCTGCACATCTGGAGACTCAGAAAACACCAGAAGACACACACACACCGGACTAACATACACACACCGGACTAACACACACACACACCGGACTAACACACACACACACCGGACTAACACACACACACACCGGACTAACACACACACACACCGGACTAACACACACACACACCGGACTAACACACACACACACCGGACTAACACACACACACCGGACTAACACACACACACCGGACTAACACACACACACTGGACTAACACACACACACTGGACTAACACACACACACCGGACTAACACACACACACCGGACTAACACACACACACCGGACTAACACACACACACCGGACTAACACACACACACCGGACTAACACACACACACCGGACTAACACACACACCGGACACACGCTGGATACACATAAGGAAGACGTCTCTGTGTGCTTTGAAAGAGCAGCAACTGTAGTGTTGTACTACTACTACTAATATTAATACTACTAATAGTTAATACAACTAATATTAATACGAGGATTGTGGGTTCAATTCCTGGGACCACCCATGCGTGAATGTGTGCATGCATGACTGACTGACTGTAAGTTGCTTTGGATAAAAGCATCTGCTAAATGGCTGTTATTATTAATATTAATATCAGCAACGCAGAACCAACCAAAATAATTTCGCTCACTTTAATAGCTTGCAGTAGGGATCTGCTTGTGAGTATTCAAATGACATATGTGTACAGGGCGGGTGTACTACAAAGCAGGATCAATTAATTATCCAGCTAACTTTGATAAGCAACCAGAAATATCTATTGATTTTTCTGACTAATTAATGCATTCAAAATGAGATATGCGTTGTTGGTTGAGTTAGTTAAACAATGCCAATTCCAAGCTTATCTTTCTAAAACCAGAAAAGGTCATATCAGAATATTTAGACAGGCTGACTCATTGAATGGTCTTTGTAGTTTACCCCTCTGGTCTACGCCTCGTCCCATTTTAATCAACACTGAACAATGCTCTTTATACGTCTGACATAACTATTTTAATGGGACATTTAATAGTCTTATGTTTTGTGTTTGTGTACACGTTTTACTATACTTGTGAGTACCAGTAGTCCTCATGAATAGTAAACTAACAAAAATTCAGAGAAGTAAGGACTTTTTTTTGGCAGTCTTCACTTGTAAAAATGTTATTTTAGGCTTAGGGGTTAGGTTCACAGTTAGGGTTAGGGGTTATTGTTTAGCGGTTAGGAAAAATAGGATTTTGAATGGGAATCAATTGTTGGTCCCCAAAAAGTCCTGCAATGAAGCCCATTATCTGTAGTCTAGGTAACAGTCTCCAGCTAACATCCCACTCCTCGTCACTCCCAAAGAGACTGGCCTTTCAGCCATAGAAATATGAATAGAAAGGTGTCTCCATTCAAGTCAATGATGGCATAATGGGTGGACTGGCAGCCATTTTGAGTGTATCCATGCCAGGAAGTAAAAGCAGGAAGTGTCCCCTTTAATCTGTGCTGTGATTTGTTGAGTGAACTAAACTGATGTTTAAAAAAAAAATACATTCCATTGCATGAGCCACATCCGTTAGTATCATTTGAATGAACATTTTACATTACCATGGCAACCCAGCATCAGTTGATAGAACATTTCCAAAATACCATGAACATTATTGCATCACAATAGAAGGCAGCCATTATTTGCGAGTGGACCCATGAGTTTGCCAGGGTTAGAGTTTCAAGCCCATTCTATTCATATTTCTATGCTTTCAGCAATCTCAGTGTTCAATATGCACTGGATTTATGGCGGAGTTGCTCCTTGGCTGTTGGAAATAACATTCATATTTCCCACGACAACATGTGGAGCCTCAATTAGAATACAAAGTAAAAACAACATTTAGCTGTTAGCTAGGCAAGTTATTTTTAGGTTTCAAAATCTAAACGGAGGTTTTGTGGTTGGAATTGAAGTAGGTATTTACTTCATTTAAATTCCAGTCAATTCAGTACACTGAAATGTCAATTCTCTTCAATACTTTTCAATGAGGGAAATGTGGAATTGGAATTGTTTACTTTCTGAATTGACCGGAATTGACCCCAACGCTGCACAAAAGCCCATTTTTGTCCTCGAGGCTTCCACACCGTTTACTTCTTTTTCTTCCATTGAGGCCCCCATTATTAGCCAAATAATGGCCATTCTGCACAACAAAAACATTCAGACAGGCCCACCCATTGGGCTAATGATGGACTAGACCATTACTGTTGCCAATCGACCCTATATTATAGGCTACCCTTGCCTTGCCACAGTCATTCTATAAGTATACAATGATATACTTTGTATGGTAGGGTATACTTTATTCTGTAGACACTAGGAAATACTCTGACAGGTTACATTATGATTACAGTGTGCTGTATTCTAGTATATACTCTGATACTCTAGCTTACATTATTACTATTCTAGTATATACTCTGATACTCTAGCTTACATTATTACTATTCTACTAGATTCTAGGATATAATCTGATACATTATGATTCTAGGATATATTCTGATAGATTACATTATGATTCTACTGGATTCTAGGATATACTCTGATAGTTTACTGCCAAGAAGGCCAGCACCCCGGAATCACCTCTTCACTGTTGACGTTGAGACGGGTGTTTTGCGTGTAGTATTTAATGAAGCTGCCAGTTGAGGACTTGTGAGGCGTCTGTTTCTCAAACTAGACATGTACTTGTCCTCTTGCTCAGTTGTGCACCGGCGCCTCCCACTCCCCTTTCTATTCTGGTTAGGGCCAGTTTGCTCTGTTCTGTAAAGAGAGTAGTACACAGCGTTGTACGAGATCTTCAGTTTCTTGGCAATTTCTCGCATGTAATAGCCTTCATTTCTCAGAACAAGAATAGACTGACGAGTTTCAGAAGAAAGTTATTTTGTTTCTGGCCATTTTGAGCCTGTAATCGAACCCACAAATGCTGATGCTCCAGATACTCAACTAGTCTAAAGAAGGCCAGTTTAATTGCTTCTTTAATCAGAACAACTGTTTTCAGCTGTGTTAACATAATTGCAAAAGGGTTTTTCTAATGATCAATTAGTCTTTTAAAATGATAAATGTGGATTATCTAACACAATGTGCCATTGGAACACAGGAGTGATGGTTGCTGACACCTATGTAGATATTCAATTAAAAATCATCCGTTTTCAGTAATTTACAACATTAACAATGTCTACACTGTATTTCTGATCAATTTTATTTTATTTTAAATGGACAAAAATGTTTTGCCTTTCTTTCAAAAACAAGGACATTTCTAAGTGACCCCAAACTTTTGAACGGTAGTGTATATATTTAAATAAATCCTACAAACCCAATAAAGGAGTCAGAATATTGTTTCATTACAAATACAACCTGTGATACAACTGGAAACATAAAGAACAAGATCATATCAGAGATGTTGTATCGACGGCTAGAATGTCAGACCATGATCTCTAGACCAGTGTTTGTTCATCCTGGTCCTGAGGACCCAGAAGGTTCACATTTCTGTTTTCACTACACAACTGCTTCAACTAATCAACTCAACATTAAGCCTTTGATTATTTGAATCAGGTTTGTTAATGTGCCAGGACACGTTTCCCAGGAGGACCTGGATTAGGAAACACTCACTGCTCTAGAGTCGTGTTAACCAAACTCGGTCCTGGGCATCCCAAGGGGTGCACGTTTTGGTTTTTGCCCGAGCACTACACAGCTGATTTAAAATACAGTTTAATGTTAAGTTGATTGTTTGAATCAGCTGTGTTGTGCTCGGGCAAAAACCCAAAGGTGCTCCCCTCGGGTCCCCAGGACTGGGAAACACTACTCTAGACATTCACTTCTATTTTGGTTTGGTGTCAGTTTGTCCACAAGAGGGTGATGCACTACCAGAGAACAAGGGAGAATACGTTCTGGGATGAGATGAGATGAGATGAGATGGGATGGGATGGGATGAGATGAGATGGGATGGGATGGGATGCTGATAACTGAAGCGCTGTGCTAGCAGGCTTCATTATATTCCAGTCGGCTGGCTGCACATAGATTCCTGGTGTCCAAAAATGTACCCTTCAATGGTAATGGTAAAACTGAGCATGCTGTTACTTTGTGGGTAAATTATAGGGCCTGTGGTGTTTTGGTTGTTACTTCGTGGTAAATTATAGGGCCTGTGGTGTTTTGGCTGTTACTTCGTGGGTAAATTATAGGGCCTGTGGTGTTTTGGTTGTTACTTCGTGGTAAATTATAGGGCCTGTGGTGTTTTGGTTGTTACTTCGTGGTAAATTATAGGGCCTGTGGTGTTTTGGCTGTTACTTCGTGGGTAAATTATAGGGCCTGTGGTGTTTTGGTTGTTACTTCGTGGGTAAATTACAGGGACTGTGGTGTTTTGGTTGTTACTTCGTGGTAAATTATAGGGCCTGTGGTGTTTTGGTTGTTACTTCGTGGGTAAATTATAGGGCCTGTGGTGTTTTGGTTGTTACTACGTGGTAAATTATAGGGCCTGTGGTGTTTTGGTTGTTACTTCGTGGTAAATTATAGGGCCTGTGGTGTTTTGGTTGTTACTTCGTGGTAAATTATAGGGCCTGTGGTGTTTTGGTTGTTACTTCGTGGTAAATTATAGGGCCTGTGGTGTTTTGGTTGTTACTTCGTGGTAAATTATAGGGCCTGTGGTGTTTTGGTTGTTACTTCGTGTCGGTACTTCCCTGTGTAGCCCGCATACTTCCCCGTGTCGTTACTTCCCCGTGTCGTTACTTCCCCGTGTCGTTACTTCCCCGTGTCGTTACTTCCCCGTGTCGTTACTTCCCCGTGTCGTTACTTCCCCGTGTCGTTACTTCCCCGTGTCGTTACTTCTCCGTGTCGGTACTTCCCCGTGTCGGTACTTCCCCGTGTCGGTACTTCTCCGTGTCGGTACTTCCCCGTGTCGATACTTCCCCGTGTAGCCAGCATACTTCCCTGTGTAGCCCGCATACTTCCCCGTGTCGGTACTTCCCCGTGTCGATACTTCCCCGTGTCGGTACTTCCCCGTGTCGGTACTTCCCCGTGTAGCCCGCATACTTCCCCGTGTCGGTACTTCTCCGTGTCGGTACTTCTCTGTGTAGCCCGCACACTTCCCCGTGTCGTTACTTCCCCGTGTCGTTACTTCCCGTGTCGGTACTTCTCCGTGTCGGTACTTCTCCGTGTCGGTACTTCCCCGTGTCGGTACTTCTCCGTGTCGGTACTTCTCCGTGTCGGTACTTCCCCATGTCGATACTTCCCCGTGTAGCCAGCATACTTCCCCGTGTCGGTACTTCCCCGTGTCGATACTTCCCTGTGTAGCCCGCATACTTCCCCGTGTCGTTACTTCCCCGTGTCGGTACTTCCCTGTGTAGCCCGCATACTTCCCCGTGTCGGTACTTCTCAGTGTCGGTACTTCCCTGTGTAGCCCGCATACTTCCCCGTGTCGGTACTTCTCCGTGTCGGTACTTCCCCGTGTCGATACTTCCCCGTGTAGCCAGCATACTTCCCCGTGTCGGTACTTCCCCGTGTCGATACTTCCCCGTGTAGCCAGCATACTTCCCCGTGTCGGTACTTCCCCGTGTCGATACTTCCCTGTGTAGCCCGCATACTTCCCCGTGTCGTTACTTCCCCGTGTCGTTACTTCCCCGTGTCGGTACTTCCCTGTGTAGCCCGCATACTTCCCCGTGTAGGTACTTCTCCGTGTCGGTACTTCCCTGTGTAGCCCGCATACTTCCCCGTGTCGTTACTTCCCCGTGTCGTTACTTCCCCGTGTCGGTACTTCCCTGTGTAGCCCGCATACTTCCCCGTGTCGGTACTTCTCCGTGTCGGTACTTCTCCGTGTCGGTACTTCCCTGTGTAGCCCGCATACTTCCCCGTGTCGTTACTTCCCCGTGTCGTTACTTCCCCGTGTCGTTACTTCCCCGTGTCGATACTTCTCCGTGTCGGTACTTCTCCGTGTCGGTACTTCCCCGTGTCGGTACTTCTCCGTGTCGATACTTCCCCGTGTAGCCAGCATACTTCCCCGTGTCGGTACTTCCCCGTGTCGATACTTCCCCGTGTAGCCTGCATACTTCCCCGTGTCGGTACTTCCCCGTGTCGATACTTCCCCGTGTAGCCAGCATACTTCCCCGTGTCGGTACTTCCCCGTGTCGGTACTTCCCCGTGTCGGTACTTCCCCGTGTCGATACTTCCCCGTGTCGGTACTTCCCCGTGTCGATACTTCCCCGTGTAGCCAGCATACTTCCCCGTGTCGGTACTTCCCCGTGTCGATACTTCCCCGTGTCGATACTTCCCCGTGTCGGTACTTCCCCGTGTCGGTACTTCCCCGTGTCGATACTTCCCCGTGTCGATACTTCCCCGTGTCGATACTTCCCCGTGTCGGTACTTCCCCGTGTCGGTACTTCCCCGTGTCGGTACTTCCCCGTGTCGGTACTTCCCCGTGTCGATACTTCCCCGTGTCGATACTTCCCCGTGTCGGTACTTCCCCGTGTCGGTACTTCCCCGTGTCGATACTTCCCCGTGTCGGTACTTCCCCGTGTCGGTACTTCCCCGTGTCGGTACTTCCCCGTGTCGATACTTCCCCGTGTAGCCAGCATACTTCTCCGTGTCGGTAGTTCCCCGTGTCGATATTTCCCCGTGTCGGTACTTCCCCGTGTCGGTACTTCCCCGTGTCGGTACTTCCCCGTGTCGGTACTTCCCCGTGTAGCCAGCATACTTCCCCGTGTCGGTACTTCCCCGTGTCGATACTTCCCCGTGTCGATACTTCCCCGTGTCGATACTTCCCCGTGTCGGTACTTCCCCGTGTCGGTACTTCCCCGTGTCGGTACTTCCCCGTGTCGGTACTTCCCCGTGTCGGTACTTCCCCGTGTCGGTACTTCCCCGTGTAGCCCGCGCAGTGTTGCCGCTTCAAAAACAACATATTTGGGTGTTTTAGGAGCATTTGTTTGTGTTTTATCTGTGTCCCCTACAACTGCAGAATGAGCAGGAGGAAGTCTATCGCTGATGGTGCAGAATGAGCAGGAGGAAGTCTATCGCTGATGGTGCAGAATGAGCAGGAGGAAGTCTATCGCTGATGGTGCAGAATGAGCAGGAGGAAGTCTATCGCTGATGGTGCAGAATGAGCAGGAGGAAGTCTATCGCTGATGGTGCAGAATGAGCAGGAGGAAGTCTATCGCTGATGGTGCAGAATGAGCAGGAGGAAGTCTATCGCTGATGGTGCAGAATGAGCAGGAGGAAGTCTATCGCTGATGGTGCAGAATGAGCAGGAGGAAGTCTATCGCTGATGGTGCAGAATGAGCAGGAGGAAGTCTATCGCTGATGGTGCAGAATGAGCAGGAGGAAGTCTATCGCTGATGGGGTACATTTCTCATAACCAAGTAAAAAATAAATAAATACAACTATTAAAAAGTTGTCAGTTTACATCCAAGTACAGATTTGTAAAAAAATAAAATAAAATAAGTGAACTTTTAACATGTATTCTACAGCATCATTTTCATGACCTGTGAAATGAATGTAGAACAGTGAGGTGACCACAGCATGTAGTGGTGGTGTAGGGGAACAGAACAGTGTAGTGACCACAGCATGTGGTGGTGGTGTAGGGGAACAGAACAGTGTAGTGACCACAGCATGTGGTGGTGTAGGGGGAACAGAACAGTGTAGTGACCACAGCATGTGGTGGTGCTGTATGGGAACAGAACAGTGTAGTGACCACGGCATGTGGTGGTGCTGTAGGGGAACAGAACAGTGTAGTGACCATAGCATGTGGTGGTGGTGTAGGGGAACAGAACAGTGTAGTGACCACAGCATGTGGTGGTGCTGTAGGGGAACAGAATAGTGTAGTGACCACAGCATGTGGTGGTGTAGGGGGAACAGAACAGTGAGGTGACCACAGCATGTGGTGGTGCTGTAGGGGAACAGAACAGTGTAGTGACCACAGCATGTGGTGGTGCTGTAGGGGAACAGAACAGTGTAGTGACCACAGCATGTGGTGGTGGTGTAGGGGAACAGAACAGTGTAGTGACCACAGCATGTGGTGGTGGTGGTGGTGTTGTAGGGGAACAGAACAGTGTGCAACGGTTTCCTGTGTCCAAGTTGACCGAGTCTGAGGAGATGCTGAGAAAGATCAGACCAATGAAGAGCAGTGTGTGTGTGTGTGTGTGTGTGTGTGTGTGTGTGTGTGTGTGTAAGATATGAGAATGAGATATTGAAAAACCTGTGGGAAGATTCTAGTACGTCCTACCAATATTAATGTGTTCATGTTATTTTTATGTCACTACTATACCTTCCTTATATCTTGTCATCTTCGTTGTTTTACGGAGCCAGATATTTGGCTGTTTCAACTCTGCTGCTGACCACTCTGGAGGAGCTCACTGAATATCAGCTGAAGACATTTCAGTGGATCCTTAATAGTGAACAGCTGTTTAGCTCTCCTTCCATCCCAGAGAGCCAGCTGGAGAACACTGACAGACAGGACACAGTGGATCCTGAATAGTGAACAGCTGATTAGCTCTCCTCCCATCCCAGAGAGACAGTTGGAGAACACTGACAGACAGGACACAGTGGATCAAATGGTGAAGAGATATGGCCCTGAGGGAAATGAATCGGCAGGTTCTGGCAGTGAAGTTAGAGGTCCACCTCTGTAGGTGGTAACACAGCAAGACGATCGGTTCCATGATGGGATAGCTAAGCAATAAGGCCAGAGGAGGTGTTGTTTATGGACAATACACCACAGCTAAGGACTGTTCATATGCACGATGCAACTCGGAGTGCCTGGACACAGCCCTTAGCCCTGGTATATTGGCAATATACCACAAACCCCCGATTTGGCTTATTTCTATTATAAACTGGTTACCAACGTAATTAGAGCAGTAAAAATAAATGTTTTTTCATACCCATGGTATACGGTCTCATATACCACAGCTGTCAGCCAATCAGCACTCAGGGCTCGAACCACCCAGTTTATAATGAGAGATAGAGATTATATTCACACAAAGATCACCCATCTTGATGACTGTTTTCTGAGCTGAAAATGTCAAGCAGAATTTGACAGATGACACATGATCCTGTATAAACCCTGTATGAATCACACTTCCATATCTCTGTAATAATACTTCTGATCATGTCCACTGGTTCCAGAGCTGTCTGAATGTGAATCAGTCAACAGTTCAGTTAGTAAGGGGTAAGCATATTGGCAATACATCAACTCTGCTGCTGGCCACTCTGGAGGGGCTCACACTCACTGAAGAACAGCTGAAGACGTTTCAGACATACCTGACTAGTGTCCAGCTGCCTGACTGAGAGCCAGTTGGAGAACGCTGACAGACAGGTCACAGTGGATCAGATGGTGGAGAACTACAGCCCTGAGAGAGCTGTGGGGATCACACTGATGATCCTGAGGTTGATGAACCAACATCATGTAGCAGAGAAGTTACAGAGAGATATTACAGACACAGAATAAGAAAAACTGTTAAGAAAATGTGTCAAACGTTCCTTCAAACAAAGACGACATGATTTAAAAAGATGATTGTAGAGGAACGGGACAATGTAATATGAAAAATATACTTTTATCTCTCTTCACTTCTATAGCAGTATCTATTACAGCAACAAGATGGTGGAGAGACTCATAAGACACGGGTCATGATGAAGAGAGAGAGAAGAAACTGGAAGTTCTAGAGTCTGGGACTGACTGGCATCGGGCAGGATGAACATTTACTGGTCCCGGTGAGGAGGAGAGGGGATGATTGGGTTCACACTATTAAGGTATGACGTTTCGTCCATATTGGCCGTAATCAGGCTGAATCTCAGGGACTCATTTCACTAACCGGGAAATATCTTCTATTTTGTAGTTTAAGTTGTGTATAAAATATCTGATAGAGTTTTTCAATTGCATTAATCTATACTGAACAAAAATATATACGCAACATGCAGCAATTTAAACAAATTTACTGAGTTTCAGTTCCTATTAGGAAATCAGTCAATTGAAATAAATACATTAGGCCCTAATCTATTCATTTCACGATTGGGCAGGGGCGCTGCCAGGGGTGGGCTTGGGAGGGTATAGACCCACCCACTGGGGAGCCAGGCTCAGCCAATCAGAATGAGTTTTTCACCACAAAAGGGCTTTATTAAAGACAGAAATACACTTCCGTTTCATCAGCTGTCTGGGTGGCTGGTCTCAGACGATCCCGCAGGTGAAGAAACCGGATGTGGAGGTCCTGGGCCGGCCTGGCCTGGTTACACTTGGTCTATGGTTGTGACGCCTGTTGGACGTACTACCAAATTCTCTAAAATGACGTTGGATGTGGTTTATGGTGGAGAAATTAGCATTCAGTTCTCTGGCAAAAGCTCTGGGGGACATTCCTGCAGTCAGCATGCCAATTAAACGCTCACTCAAAACCTGAGACATCTGTGGCATTGTGTTGTGTGACAAAACTGCACGTTTTAGAGTGGCCTTTTATTGCCTGTGTAATGATCATGCTGTGTAATCAGCTTCTTGATATGCCACACCTGTCAGGTGGATGGATTATCTTGGCAAATGAGAAGTCCTCACTAACAGGGATATAAACAAATTTGTGAACAAAATTTGAGAGAAATACGTTTTTTTTGGTGCGTATGGAACATTTCTGGGATCTTTTATTTCAGCTCATGAAACATGGGACCAACACTTTACATGTTGTGTTTATATGTTTGTTCAGTGTATTTACATTTTTACGTCGTTATTCATATCCACCCCATATCCACCCCATATCCACCCCATATCCACCCCATATCCACCCCACAAACATGAAGTCATCAACTCACTTTATATTTGTAAGGCACATACTACAAAAAGTAATTGATTAATTTATATTTAGGCTATCATTCATTTCGACAATTAACCTGTCTGATGATAATATGACAACAGGTATGAATTGACCTGTCTAATGATAATATGACATGTATCAGATCACATTTTATTGGTCACATACACATGGTTAGCAGATGTTATTGGTTAGAGCATTGGACTTAGTAACCGGAAGGTTGTGAGTTCAAACCCCCAAGCTGACAAGGTACAAATCTGTCGTTCTGCCCCTGAACAGGCAGTTCAAATCAAATCAAATTTATTTATATAGCCCTTCGTCCATCAGCTGATATCTCAAAGTGCTGTACAGAAACCCAGCCTAAAACCCCAAACAGCAAGCAATGCAGGTGTAGAAGCACGGTGGCTAGGAAAAACTCCCTAGAAAGGCCAATACCTAGGAAGAAACCTAGAGAGGAACCAGGCTATGTGGGGTGGCCAGTCCTCTTCTGGCTGTGCCGGGTGGAGATTATAACAGAACATGGCCAAGATGTTCAAATGTTCATAAATGACCAGCATGGTCGAATAATAATAAGGCAGAACAGTTGAAACTGGAGCAGCAGCACAGTCAGGTGGAAGTTGAAACTGGAGCAGCAGCATGGCCAGGTGGACTGGGGACAGCAAGGAGTCATCATGTCAGGTAGTCCTGGGGCATGGTCCTAGGGCTCAGGTCAGTTGAAACTGGAACAGCAGCATGGCCAGGTGGACTGGGGACAGCAAGGAGGCATCATGTCAGGTAGTCCTGGGGCATGGTCCTAGGGCTCAGGTCCTCCGAGAGAGAGAAAGAAAGAGAGAAGGAGAGAATTAGAGAACGCACACTTAGATTCACACAGGACACCGAATAGGACAGGAGAAGTACTCCAGATATAACAAACTGACCCCAGCCCCCCGACACATAAACTACTGCAGCATAAATACTGGAGGCTGAGACAGGAGGGGTGATGATGTGATGATGTTAACCCACTGTTCCCAGGCCGTCATTGAAAATAAGAATGTGTTCTTAACTGACTTGCCTGGTTAAATAAAATAAAAATAAAAAACATACACATGGTTAGCAGATGTTATTGGTCACATACACATGGTTAGCAGATGTTATTGGCTACATACACATGGTTAGCAGATGTTATTGGCTACATACACATGGTTAGCAGATGTTATTGGCTACATACACATGGTTAGCAGATGTTATTGGTCACGTACGCATGGTTAGCAGATGTTATTGGCCACATACACATGGTTAGCAGATGTTATTGGTCACATACACATGGTTAGCAGATGTTATTGGTCACATACACATGGTTAGCAGATGTTATTGGTCACATACACATGGTTAGCAGATGTTATTGGTCACATACACATGGTTAGCAGATGTTATTGGTCACACACACATGGTTAGCAGATGTTATTGGTCACATACACATGGTTAGCAGATGTTATTGGTCACATACACATGGTTAGCAGATGTTATTGGTCACATACACATGGTTAGCAGATGTTATTGGTCACATACACATGGTTAGCAGATGTTATTGGTCACATACACATGGTTAGCAGATGTTATTGGTCACATACACATGGTTAGCAGATGTTATTGGTCACATACACATGGTTAGCAGATGTTATTGGTCACATACACATGGTTAGCAGATGTTATTGGTCACATACACATGGTTAGCAGATGTTATTGGTCACATACACATGGTTAGCAGATGTTATTGGTCACATACACATGGTTAGCAGATGTTATTGGTCACATACACATGGTTAGCAGATGTTATTGGTCACATACACATGGTTAGCAGATGTTATTGGTCACATACACATGGTTAGCAGATGTTATTGGTCACATACACATGGTTAGCAGATGTTATTGGTCACATACACATGGTTAGCAGATGTTATTGGTCACATACACATGGTTAGCAGATGTTATTGGTCACATACACATGGTTAGCAGATGTTATTGGTCACATACACATGGTTAGCAGATGTTATTGGTCACATACACATGGTTAGCAGATGTTATTGGTCACATACACATGGTTAGCAGATGTTATTGGTCACATACACATGGTTAGCAGATGTTATTGGCCACGTACACATGGTTAGCAGATGTTATTGGTCACGTACACATGGTTAGCAGATGTTATTGGCCACGTACACATGGTTAGCAGATGTTATTGGTCACGTACACATGGTTAGCAGATGTTATTGGTCACGTACACATGGTTAGCAGATGTTATTGGCCACGTACACATGGTTAGCAGATGTTATTGGTCACGTACACATGGTTAGCAGATGTTATTGGTCACGTACACATGGTTAGCAGATGTTATTGGTCACGTACACATGGTTAGCAGATGTTATTGGTCACGTACACATGGTTAGCAGATGTTATTGGTCACGTACACATGGTTAGCAGATGTTATTGGTCACGTACACATGGTTAGCAGATGTTATTGGTCACGTACACATGGTTAGCAGATGTTATTGGTCACGTACACATGGTTAGCAGATGTTATTGGTCACGTACACATGGTTAGCAGATGTGATTGGTCACGTACACATGGTTAGCAGATGTGATTGGTCACATACACATGGTTAGCAGATGTTATTGGTCACATACACATGGGTAGCAGATGTTATTGCAGGTGTAGAGAAATGCTTGTGTTTCTAGCTCCGACAGTGCAGTAATATCTAATAAGTAATATATAACAGTTTCTCAACATGTATCCAAAATAGACGTAAATCTAAGTAAGGAACGGATTAAGAATATAAATTATGTCAGAGCGGCATTGGACTAAGATACCATAGAGTAGTATAGAATACAGCTCATACATATGAGATGGGTGATGCAATATTTACACACGATTGAAATGACTAAGATACCATAGAGTAGTATAGAGTACAGTTTATACATATGAGATGGGTGATGCAATATTTACACACGATTAAGGTGACAAAGATACCATAGAGTAGTATAGAATACAGCTCATACATATGAGATGGGTGATGCAATATTTACACACGATTGAAATTACTAAGATACCATAGAGTAGTATAGAGTACAGTTTATACATATGAGATGGGTGATGCAATATTTACACACGATTGAAATGACTAAGATACCATAGAGTAGTATAGAGTACAGTTTATACATATGAGATGGGTGATGCAATATTTACACACGATTGAAATGACTAAGATACCATAGAGTAGTATAGAGTACAGTTTATACAGAAACTCAGCAAAAAAAGAAATGTCCCTTTTTCAGGACCCTGTCTTTCAAAGACAATACGTACAAAATCCAAATAACTTCACAGATCTTCATTGTAAAGGGTTTAAACACTGTTTCCCATCCTTGTTCAATGAACCATAAACAATTAATAAACATGCACCAGTGGAACGGTCGTAAAGACACTAACAGCTTACAGACGTTGGACAATTAAGGTCACAGTTATGAAAACTTAGGACACTAAAGAGGCCTTCCTACTGACTCTGAAAAACACCAAAAGAAAGATGCCCAGGGTTCCTGCTCATCTGCGTGAACGTGGCATGCTGCAAGGAGGCTTGAGGACTGCAGATGTGACCAGGGCAATACATTGCAATGTCCGTACTGTGAGACGCCTAAGACAGCACTACAGGGAGACAGGACGGACAGCTGATCGTACTCGCAGTGGCAGACCCCGTGTAACAACACCTGCACAGGATCAGTACATCCAAACATCACACCTGCGGGACAGGTACAGAATGGCAACAACTGCCGTAGTTACACCAGGAATGCACAATCCCTCCATCAGTGCTCAGACTGTCCGCAATAGGCTGAGAGAGGCTGTAGGCCTGTTGTAAGGCAGGTCCTCACTAGACATCACCGGCAACAACGTCGCCTATGGGCACAAACCCACCGTCGCTGGACCAGACAGGACTGGCAAAAGGTGCTCTTCACTGTCTCACCAGGGAAGATGATCGGATTTGCGTTAATTGTCGAGGGAATGAGCGTTACACTGAGGCCTGTACTCTGGAGCAGGATCAATTTGGAGGTGGAGGGTCCATCATGGTCTGGGGCGGTGTGTCACAGCATCATCGGACTGAGCTTGTTGTCATTGCAGGCAATCTCAACACTGTGCGTTACAGGGAAGACATCCTCCTCCCTCATGTGGTACCCTTCCTGCAGGCTCATCCTAACATGACCCTCCAGCATGACAATGCCACCAGCCATACTGCTCTTTCTGTGCGTGATTTCCTGCAAGACAGGAATGTCAGTGTTCTGCCATGGCCAGCGAAGAGCCCGGATCTCAATCCCATTAAGCACGTCTGGGACCTGTTGGATTGGAAGGTGAGGGCTAGGTCCATTCCCCCCAGAAACGTCTGGGAACTAGCAGGTGCCTTGGTGGAAGAGTGAGGTAACATCTCACAGCAAGAACTGTCAAATCTGGTGCAGTCCATGAGGAGGAGAAGCACTGCAGTACTTAATGCAGCTGGTGGCCACACCAGATACTGACTGTTACTTTTGATTTTGACCCCCCCCTTTGTTTCAGGGACACATTATTCCATTTCTGTTAGTCACATGTCTGTGGAACTTGTTCAGTTTATGTCTCAGTTGTTGAATCTTGTTATGTTCATGCAAATATTTACACATGTTAAGTTTGCTGAAAAGTTGTTGACAGTGAGAGGACATTTATTTTTTTGCTGAGTTTATGAGATGAGTAATGCAAGATACGGAAACATTATTAAAGTGTTTCATTTCCTTGAAGTGGCCAGTGATTTCTAATCTATGTCTACAGGCAGCAGCTGGAGATGGCTGTTTAACAGTCAGTGGCATAGTATAGAATACAATACAGTATATACATATGAGATGGGTGATGCAATATGTAAACACAATTTTTTTAAAATACTAAGATACCGTAGAATAATGTAGAGTGTCGTTCATACATATGAGATGAGTAATGCAAGATATGGAAACATTCTTAAAGTGGCTAGTGTGGCATTTCTAAAAGTGACCAGTGATTTCTAATCTATGTGCTAGTGATGGCTGTTTAGCAGTCTGATGGCCTTGAGATAGAAGCAGTTTTTTACCATTAGCATGGTATTCTTTCACTGTAATAGCTACTGTAAATTGGACAGTGCAGTTAGATTAACAAGAATTTAAACTTTCTGCCAATATTATGTCCTGGGAAATGTTCTTGCTACTTACAACCTCATGCTAATCGCATTAGCCTACGTTAGCTCAACCGTCCCGTGGAAGGGACTCCGATCCCTAATAAGTTTTTAATAAATTCCCTGTTTTTCCCGAAATCCCTATTGGAGTATTCCCAGTATCAGGAGAGAATACGCAGGAAATCCTGAATCATCTGGAGAGCCAGGGAATTTATTGACAATTCCCGGAATTTTGCAACCCTACTCCTACATCCAGACAGGCAGGCAGGCAGGCAGACAATTATTAACATACAGTATATTTTCATGTTTTCTTCTTATCTCAAATAAATCCCACAAAGCCACAAAAGGAATCAGAATATTGTTTAATTACAATTGCAACCTGTGATTCAACTGGAAACATAAAGAACAAAATATTATCAGAGATGTTGAATCGACTTCATCGCTAGATAAGGATGGCTCTCACATCTATTTTGGTTTGGGGGTCTTTTTGTCCCCAAGAGGGCGACGCACTACAAGAGAATGAATTATTGGGTGGTTGTGATGGGCTGGACTGCTGAAAACGAAAGTATAGTGCTCTACGATCAGGCTTCATTATTTTCCAGTCGGCTGGCAGCGCCTGGAGTGGCAGGAAATGGACCCATCTAAGGTAAGACAATAGTTTGAAGTAAAACTGAGTATGCTGTTATTTATTAGTGATAAATATTAGTGGTAAACGTCACTGGTAAAGGTTGGCGATACAGTAAAGTAGCTACATTGTATCCGTTTCATATTTCTCTTACAGCAACACGGAAGTGTTAGATTGACTCGATCAAAGTAACGGGGGAAAAAGTACTTTACACGACGGAACAACATGTGATGTAATAGTTAATAGGTCTACATTAAAATGTCTAGGTTATAATCTAGCTACGAATTCATAACGCGGTAATATCCGATTAATTTATAGCTAGTACTTTCACGTCATTCGAAGGAGTGAAGAAATCTGAAATAGTTTATAATCTACATTGTAAACTTTTGCGATTTCAATCACATACCATCTCAATCAAGACATGTTGTCAAGAGACGTTGTCAAGAGACATAGTGTTCTCAACCATGACTGTCTCATCCATTAAGTTCCATTACACGGCTAGACCCTAACCTGCCTAACCTGGCTAACCTGCCTAACCTCCCTAACCTGCCTAACCTCCCTAACCTGCCTAACCTCCCTAACCTCCCTAACCTGCCTAACCTCCCTAACCTGCCTAACCTCCCTAACCTGCCTAACCTGCCTAACCTCCCTAACCTGCCTAACCTCCCTAACCTGCCTAACCTCCCTAACCTCCCTAACCTGCCTAACCTGCCTAACCTGCCTAACCTCCTAACCTGCCTAACCTGCCTAACCTCCCTAACCTGCCTAACCTGCCTAACCTGCCTAACCTCCCTAACCTGCCTAACCTCCCTAACCTCCCTAACCTGCCTAACCTCCCTAACCTCCCTAACCTGCCTAACCTCCCTAACCTGCCTAACCTGCCTAACCTGGTGTGATACCAAGCAGTTACAGTGCCATGTGTGTTGATGCGGTGGCTTTCCAATGTGGTCCTCAATAGAAAAGACTGCAGAGTCTTTTTCTCTGTGTGTGTGTGTGTGTGTGTGTGTGTGTGTGTGTGTGTGTGTGTGTGTGTGTGTGTGTGTGTGTGTGTGTGTGTGTGTGTGTGTGTGTGTGTGTGTGTGTGTGTGTGTGTGTGTAGGAGGTAGCTGCCTCTGTGAAGGACAGGATGCCAGCAGGGGAGGAGAGTGAAGAGCCGTCCAGCGAACTCCCCAGCACCTCTTCTGGAATGTGAGTGAACATAGAGTATATTATCTACCTGGTACAGCCAGGACCACCACACTGAGTGGACATAGAGTATATTATCTATTATCTACCTGCTACAGTCAGGGACACCTCTCAGAGTGGATATGAGTGGACATAGAGAATATTATCTACCTGCTACAGTCAGGGCCACCCCTCAGAGTGGACATAGAGAATATTCTCTACCTGGTACAGTCAGGGACACCCCTCAGAGTGGACAAAGAGTATATTATCTACCTGGTACAGTCAGGGACACCTCTCAGAGTGGATATGAGTGGACATAGAGTATATTATCTACCTGGTACAGTCAGGGACACCTCTCAGAGTGGATATGAGTGGACAAAGAGTATATTATCTATTCTCTACCTGGTACAGTCAGGGACACCTCTCAGAGTGGATATGAGTGGACATAGAGTATATTATCTACCTGGTACAGTCAGGGACACCTCTCAGAGTGGATATGAGTGGACAAAGAGTATATTATCTATTCTCTACCTGGTACAGTCAGGGACACCTCTCAGAGTGGATATGAGTGGACATAGAGTATATTATATATTATCTACCTGGTACAGTAAGGGACACCCCTCAGAGTGGACAAAGAGTATATGATCTATTATCTACCTGGTACAGTCAGGGACACCCCTCAAAGTGGATATGAGTGGACATAGAGTATATTATCTACCTGGTACAGTCAGGGACACCCCTCAGAGTGGATATGAGTGGACACAGAGTATATTATCTATTCTCTACCTGGTACAGTCAGGGACACCCCTCAGAGTATATTATCTACCTGGTACAGTCAGGGACACCCCTCAAAGTGGATATGAGTGGACATAGAGTATATTATCTATTCTCTACCTGGTACAGTCAGGGACAACCCTCAAAGTGGATATGAGTGGACATAGAGTATATTATCTACCTGGTACAGTCAGGGACACCCCTCAGAGTGGATATGAGTGGACATAGAGTATATTATCTACCTGGTACAGTCAGGGACACCCCTCAGAGTGGATATGAGTGGACATAGAGTATATTATCTACCTGGTACAGTCAGGGACACCTCTCAGAGTGGATATGAGTGGACAAAGAGTATATTATCTATTCTCTACCTGGTACAGTCAGGGACACCTCTCAGAGTGGATATGAGTGGACATAGAGTATATTATCTACCTGGTACAGTCAGGGACACCTCTCAGAGTGGATATGAGTGGACAAAGAGTATATTATCTATTCTCTACCTGGTACAGTCAGGGACACCTCTCAGAGTGGATATGAGTGGACATAGAGTATATTATCTACCTGGTACAGTCAGGGACAACCCTCAAAGTGGATATGAGTGGACATAGAGTATATTATCTACCTGGTACAGTCAGGGACACCCCTCAGAGTGGATATGAGTGGACATAGAGTATATTATCTACCTGGTACAGTCAGGGACACCCCTCAGAGTGGATATGAGTGGACATAGAGTATATTATCTACCTGGTACAGTCAGGGACACCTCTCAGAGTGGATATGAGTGGACAAAGAGTATATTATCTATTCTCTACCTGGTACAGTCAGGGACACCTCTCAGAGTGGATATGAGTGGACATAGAGTATATTATCTACCTGGTACAGTCAGGGACACCTCTCAGAGTGGATATGAGTGGACAAAGAGTATATTATCTATTCTCTACCTGGTACAGTCAGGGACACCTCTCAGAGTGGATATGAGTGGACATAGAGTATATTATCTACCTGGTACAGTCAGGGACACCTCTCAGAGTGGATATGAGTGGACATAGAGTATATTATCTACCTGGTACAGTCAGGGACACCCTTCAGAGTGGATATGAGTTGACAAAGAGTATATTATCTACCTGGTTTGGTGCTGTCCACTCAGTAGTGCTGGATTTCTGCATAAGCTGAGCTCCTTTTAAATATTACATAGGCATAGTTAAATATACAATGCATTTTCCGAGATCTCCCAAGATCCAGGATTCGTACCGGGTTTAAGTTCAATATTCTAATTACATTGTTAAATTCTTAATAAAGACAAGTAAAACTGTCATAAATGTAATGAATGTAAGGAAAGAAAGGGAGTGTTTTATGTCAAATGATCTGTAAAGACTCCAAACATTCATGAATTATGGACAACTCATGAACTAGGATGTAAAACATGTTTTGATTCAACTCATGAACTAGGATGTAAAACATGTTTTGATTCAACTCATGAACTAGGATGTAAAACATGTTTTGATTCAACTCATGAACTAGGGTGTAAACATGTTTTGATTCAACTCATGAACTAGGGTGTAAACATGTTTTGATTCAACTCATGAACTAGGGTGTAAAACATGTTTTGATTCAACTCATGAACTAGGGTGTAAACATGTTTTGATTCAACTCATGAACTAGGGTGTAAAACATGTTTTGATTCAACTTATGTATTATATTGAATGTAGGCTTCCTGTTCTGCATGTGTTCAAGTGTGTAAAATTGCCTCGTCTGAGAGTGTAGGCTAACAGCAGTGGTGTAGGTCTAGGTGGAGGGTAAACACAATTGACCCACTTTTTTCAGACAAATGCATTGAAGTATTGGGAGCGTTACTTTTTTCACCGCGACTGGCTATCAGAGTTTACCCACCAATATTTTGACCACTACATCACTGGTTACTGGTTCAGCCTATCAGAGTTTACCCACCAATATTTTGACCACTACATCACTGGTTACTGGTTCGGCCTATCAGAGTTTACCCACCAATATTTTGACCACTACATCACTGGTTACTGGTTCGGCCTATCAGAGTTTACCCACCAATAATTTGACCACTACATCACTGGTTACTGGTTCAGCCTATCAGAGTTTACCCACCAATATTTTGACCACTACATCACTGGTTACTGGTTCAGCCTATCAGAGTTTACCCACCAATATTTTGACCACTACATCACTGGTTACTGGTTCGGCCTATCAGAGTTTACCCACCAATATTTTGACCACTACGTCACTGGCTACTGGTTCAGCCTATCAGAAGTTCATGGCAATACACATTGTAGTTTAGTCTAGTAAATTGATTGTGTGTGTTAGGGTGACCATCCAGATGTTCCTGGGACAGTTTCAGCCCCATTTCAGATGTCAATTTGTCAACAAGAAGCATCAACTAATGTAGCTCTAGTCAATGGCAGTCGCTGCATGTCATTATTCAGTCTTTATGGTGTTTTGTAACAGATGTCTATTTCTATTCATCACATGCTGTCAGTGTACATGCAGTCCACTGTTTAGATGGTGTCAGTATACATGCAGTCCACTGTTTAGATGGTGTCAGTATACATGCGGTCCACTGTTTAGATGGTGTCAGTGTACATGCAGTCCACTGTTTAGATGGTGTCAGTATACATGCAGTCCACTGTTTAGATGGTGTCAATATACATGCAGTCCACTGTTTAGATGGTGTCAATATACATGCAGTCCACTGTTTAGATGGTGTCAGTATACATGCAGTCCACTGTTTAGATGGTGTCAGTATACATGCAGTCCACTGTTTAGATGGTGTCAGTATACATGCAGTCCACTGTTTAGATGGTGTCAGTATACATGCAGTCCACTGTTTAGATGGTGTCAGTGTACATGCAGTCCACTGTTTAGATGGTGTCAGTATACATGCAGTCCACTGTTTAGATGGTGTCAGTGTACATGCAGTCCACTGTTTAGATGGTGTCCGTGTACATGCAGTCGACTGTTTAGATGGTTCCATTATACATGCAGTCCACTGTTTAGATGGTGTCAGTGCACATGCAGTCCACTGTTTAGATGGTGTCAGTGTACATGCAGTCCACTGTTTAGATGATGTCCGTATACATGCAGTCCACTGTTTAGATGGTGTCAGTATACATGCAGTCCACTGTTTAGATGTTGTCAGTATACATGCAGTCCACTGTTTAGATGGTGTCAGTATACATGCAGTCCACTGTTTAGATGGTGTCAGTATACAATGCTGTTCACTGTTTAGATGGTGCCAGTATACATGCAGTCCACTGTTTAGATGGTGTCAGTATACATGCAGTCCACTGTTTAGATGGTGTCAGTATACATGCAGTCCACTGTTTATATGGTGTCAGTGTACATGCAGTCCACTGTTTAGATGGTGTCAGTATACATGCTGTTTAGGTGGTGTCAGTATACATGCTGTTCATTGTTTAGATGGTGTCAGTATACATGCAGTCCCCTGTTTAGATGGTGTCAGTATACATGCAGTCCACTGTTTAGATGGTGTCAGTATACATGCAGTCCACTGTTTAGATGGTGTCAGTATACATGCAGCCCACTGTTTAGATGGTGTCAGTGTACATGCAGTCCACTGGTTAGATGGTGTAATTATTTAGGATGAACATGTTACAGGATTTGTTTGACAATCAGATGAAAGCATCATGACTGGTTGTGTTAATGCCTGTATAGGAAACTGGCTCTGAGGGGTGTCCAGTCCTCTTCTTATACATTGTACATTTTCACATTAAATTACATATTTTGATCATTAAAAATAATATAGGTCCCCCCAGGTGTAATTAACATTCTGTGTTAGTCAGTACTGGTAAAGAAGAGGACTGGAGCCGTTTCAGAGCCTGGTTCCTCTACAGGTTTCTTCCAGTGGAGGCTGCTGAGGGGAGAACGGCTCATATTAAAGGCTGGAATGGAGTCAATGGAATGGTGTCAAACATATCTAAGATGTGGTTTCCATGTGGTTGATACCATTATTATGAGCCAGCCTCCACTGGTTTCTTCCCAGGTTCCTGCCTTTCTAGAGTTTCTTCCGAGCCACAATGCATCTACATCTGCATTGCTTGCTGCTTGGGGTTTTAGACTGGGTTTCTGTGAAGCAGTTTGTGACAACTGCTGATATAAAAAGGGCGTTTTAAAATACATTTGACTGATTTGCTATAGTCACTGGTAACATTGGATATATGAGTCTACTGGTCTGGTGCTGGAGAGATAATCAACTTTAAAAGTGGTGAATTGACCCTCGAATATCTCTTCTATACCTCTATTACATCATCCTCATGAACTGACTGAAATTAATGTAGAACAGTGTAGTGACCACAGCATGTGGTAGTGGTGCTGTAGGGGAACAGAACAGTGTAGTGACCACAGCATGTGGTGGTGGTGTAGGGGAACAGAACAGTGTAGTGACCACAGCATGTAGTGGTGGTGTAGGGGAACAGAACAGTGTAGTGACCACAGCATGTGGTGGTGGTGTAGGGGAACAGAACAGTGTAGTGACCACAGCATGTGGTGGTGGTATAGGGGAACAGAACAGTGTAATGACCACAGCATGTAGTGGTGGTGTAGGGGAACAGAACAGTGTAGTGACCACAGCATGTAGTGGTGGTGTAGGGGAACAGAACAGTGTAGTGACCACAGCATGTGGTGGTGGTGTAGGGGAACAGAACAGTGTAGTGACCACAGCATGTAGTGGTGGTGTAGGGGAACAGAACAGTGTAGTGACCACAGCATGTGGTGTAGGGGAACAGAACAGTGTAGTGACCACAGCATGTGGTGGTGTAGGGGAACAGAACAGTGTAGTGACCACAGCATGTAGTGGTGGTGTAGGGGAACAGAACAGTGTAGTGACCACAGCATGTGGTGGTGGTGTAGGGGAACAGAACAGTGTAGTGACCACAGCATGTAGTGGTGGTGTAGGGGAACAGAACAGTGTAGTGACCACAGCATGTGGTGGTGCTGTAGGGGAACAGAACAGTGTAGTGACCACAGCATGTGGTGGTGCTGTAGGGGAACAGAACAGTGTAGTGACCACAGCATGTGGTGATGGTGTAGTGACCACAGCATGTGGTGGTGTAGGGGAACAGAACAGTGTAGTGACCACAGCATGTGGTGGTGGTGTAGGGGAACAGAACAGTGTAGTGACCACAGCATGTAGTGGTGGTGTAGGGGAACAGAACAGTGTAGTGACCACAGCATATAGTGGTGGTGTAGGGGAACAGAACAGTTTAGTGACCACAGCATGTGGTGGTGGTGTAGGGGAACAGAACAGTGTAGTGACCACAGCATGTAGTGGTGGTGTAGGGGAACAGAACAGTGTAGTGACCACAGCATGTGGTGTAGGGGAACAGAACAGTGTAGTGACCACAGCATGTAGTGGTGGTGTAGGGGAACAGAACAGTGTAGTGACCACAGCATGTGGTGGTGGTGTAGGGGAACAGAACAGTGTAGTGACCACAGCATGTAGTGGTGGTGTAGGGGAACAGAACAGTGTAGTGACCACAGCATGTGGTGGTGCTGTAGGGGAACAGAACAGTGTAGTGACCACAGCATGTGGTGGTGCTGTAGGGGAACAGAACAGTGTAGTGACCACAGCATGTAGTGGTGGTGTAGGGGAACAGAACAGTGTGTGACCACAGCATGTGGTGATGGTGTAGTGACCACAGCATGTAGTGGTGGTGTAGGGGAACAGAACAGTGTAGTGACCACAGCATGTGGTGGTGGTGTAGGGGAACAGAACAGTGTAGTGACCACAGCATGTGGTGGTGGTGTAGGGGAACAGAACAGTGTAGTGACCACAGCATGTGGTGGTGGTGTAGGGGAACAGAACAGTGTAGTGACCACAGCATGTAGTGGTGGTGTAGGGGAACAGAACAGTGTAGTGACCACAGCATGTAGTGGTGGTGTAGGGGAACAGAACAGTGTAGTGACCACAGCATGTGGTGGTGGTTTAGGGGAACAGAACAGTGTAGTGACCACAGCATGTAGTGGTGGTGTAGGGGAACAGAACAGTGTAGTGACCACAGCATGTGTTGGTGGTGGTGTAGGGGAACAGAACAGTGTAGTGACCACAGCATGTAGTGGTGGTGTAGGGGAACAGAACAGTGTAGTGACCACAGCATGTGGTGGTGTCGGGGAACAGAACAGTGTAGGGACCACAGCATGTGGTGTAGGGGAACAGAACAGTGTAGTGACCACAGCATGTGTTGGTGGTGGTGTAGGGGAACAGAACAGTGTAGTGACCACAGCATGTAGTGGTGGTGTAGGGGAACAGAACAGTGTAGTGACCACAGCATGTGGTGGTGCTGTAGGGGAACAGAACAGTGTAGTGACCACAGCATTTGGTGCTGCTGTAGGGGAACAGAACAGTGTAGTGACCACAGCATGTGGTGATGGTGTAGGGGAACAGAAAAGTGTAGTGACCACAGCATGTAGTGGTGGTGGTGGTGTAGGGGAACAGAACAGTGTGTGACCACAGCATGTGGTGATGGTGTAGTGACCACAGCATGTAGTGGTGGTGTAGGGGAACAGAACAGTGTAGTGACCACAGCATGTGGTGGTGGTGTAGGGGAACAGAACAGTGTAGTGACCACAGCATGTAGTGGTGGTGTAGGGGAACAGAACAGTGTAGTGACCACAGCATGTGGTGGTGGTATAGGGGAACAGAACAGTGTAGTGACCACAGCATGTAGTGGTGTAGTAGGGGAACAGAACAGTGTAGTGATCACATCATGTGGTGGTGGTGTAGGGAACAGAACAGTGTAGTGACCACAGCATGTGGTGGTGCTGTAGGGGAACAGAACAGTGTGTGACTGTTTCCTGCGTCCAGGTTGACCGAGTCTGTGGAGGAGCATGATCTTGAGACTAAAATCTCTATGCTGGAGAAGAAGCTGGGGTTCATGAAGGTAAGACTAGGGGTCATGTCTGAGAGGTCAAATGTCATTGTGATCAAACCACATATAAAGTCGGAAGTTTACATACACCTTAGCCAAATACATTTAAACTCAATCTTTCACAATTCCTGACATTTAATCCTAGTAAAAATGTATTGTTTTAGGTCAGTTAGGATCACCACTTTATTTTTAAAATGTGAAATGTCAGAATACTAGTAGAGAAAATTATTGATTTATTTCAGCTTTTATTTCTTTCATCATATTCCCAGTGGGTCAGAAGTTTACATACACTCAATTAGTATTTTGTAAAATTGCCTTTAAATTGTTTAACTTGGGTCAAACGTTTCGGGTAGCCTTCCACAAGCTTCCCGCAATAAGTTGGGTGAATTTTGGCCCATTCCTCTTGACAGCTGGTGTAACTGAGTCAGGTTTGTAGGCCTCCTTGCTCGAATTTTATTATCAATGCTTATAATTTTCAATTATCCTAATCGGTCTGCAACCCAGAGTGTGTAAAGTTCTGGTTTAAATGAAACTGACAAAATTCCCAGCTCACAATTAGTCAAACACAAGTTTATTCACGAGAGCTCTCCCATTCACATACAAAGATGTTCCTTTTATAACATTCTTCAAACCGATGCAAACACATGCACACTAACATTAGGAGAGCTTTCTTCTTCTCCAGAATTCTCACCACAGTTTATCACTACCCAGCTGACAGTTCCAGTCCCCCCCCCCCCAGATAAAGGAAACCTGGAGGGGTACTCCCTGTCCCCTGTCATCCAACTCCCTGTCCCCTGTCATCCAACTCCCTGTCCCCTGTCATCCAACTCCCTATCATCCAACTCCCTATCATCCAACTCCCTGTCCCCTGTCATCCAACTCCCTGTCCCCTGTCATCCAACTCCCTGTCATCCAACTCCCTGTCCCCTGTCATCCAACTCCCTGTCCCCTGTCATCCAACTCCCTGTCCCCTGTCATCCAACTCCCTGTCCCCTGTCATCCAACTCCCTGTCATCCAACTCCCTGTCCCCTGTCATCCAACTCCCTGTCATCCAACTCCCTGTCATCCAACTCCCTGTCATCCAACTCCCTGTCATCCAACTCCCTGTCCTATCATACTTTCCCAGGATTATAGGGGTCGGTTCAAACATAGGTTAAGGATCCTCTTTGTTTTCTTTCGGAACACACATTCCTCTCTTCCCCAGTCCAACCTAGTTGGACATATGTTTAATATTTCCTTATCCATGCTAAATAACCTCTAATCCCTAATGGTTAAGTTTCTGGGTAGAATTATTTAATCATTTATCTTAAACCTTGTACATTTTTTTATCAAGTACCACCCACACATTTTCTATAGGATTGAGGTAAGTGATTTGTGATGGCCACTCCAATCCCTTGACTTTATTGTCCTTCAGCCATTTTGCCACAACTTTGGAAGTATGCTTTTCGGTCATTGTCCATTTGGAAGACCCATTTGCGACCAAGCTTTAACTTACTGACTTAAGTCTTGAGATGTTGCTTCAATATATCCACATAATTTTCGTTCCTCAAGATGCCATCTATTTTGTGAAGTGCACCAGTCCCTTCTGCAGCGAAGCACCCCCACAACATGATGCTGCCACCCCTGTGCTTCATGGTTGAGATGGTGTTCTTCGGTTTGCAAGCATCCCCCTTTTTCCTCCAAACATAATGATGGTCATTATGGCATAGCCAAACAGTTCTATTTTTGTTTCGTCAGACCAGAGGACATTTCTCCAAAAAGTACAATCTTTGTCCCCATGTGCAGTTGCAAACCGTAGTCTGGCTTTTTTTATGATGGTTTTGGAGCAGTTGCTTCTTCCTTGCTGAGCGGCCTTTCAGGTTATGTCGTTATGTCGTTTTACAGTGGATATAGATACTTTTGTACTTGTTTCCTCCAGCATCTTCACAAGGTCCTTTTCTGTTGTTCCTGGATTGATTGCACTGCACTGCAGTACTTAATGCAGCTGGTGGCCACACCAGATACTGACTGTTACTTTTGATTTTGACTCCCTTTGTTCAGGGAAACATTATTCCATTTCTGTTCGTCACATGACTGTAGAACTTGTTCAGTTTATGTCTCAGTTGTTGAATCTTGTTATGTTCATGCAAATATTTACAAAAAATTAAAATAAACGCAGTTGACAGTGAGGACGTTTCTTTTTTTGCTCAGTTTATATCCACAGGTACACCTCCAATTAACTCAAATGATGTAAATTAGCCTATCAGAAGCTTCTAAAGCCATGACATCATTTTCTGGAATTTTCCAAGCTGTTTAAAGGCACAGTCAACTTAGTGTATGTAAACTTCTGACCTGCTGGAATTGTGATACAGTGAATTATAAGTTAAATAATCAGTCTGTAAACAATTGTTGGAAAACCTAAGTGTATGTAAACTTCCGACTTCAACTGTAGATCAGAGCCACATACTGTGTGTGTGTGTGTGTGTGTGTAAGTTCCTAATGTAATGTATTTCATGATGATATGTGATATTGAGAGACCAGTAGAAATATTCTAGTACGTCTTAACAATATGAATATATTTATGTTCTTTACTTTATATCAGTTGTCAGGTTTTATATTCCTTCCTCACTGTTGTCATCTTTGTTATTTTAGAAATCCTTCATGTTGGATGTTCCAGCTCTGCTGCTGACCAGTCTGGAGGAGCTCACTGAAGAACAGCTGAAGAAATTTCAGTCTAGTGGCAGCATATGTGTCTTTCCTCTCATCCCAGAGAGCCAGCTGGAGAACACTGACAGACAGGACACAGTGGTTCAGATGGTGAAGAGATACGGCCCTGAGGGAGCTGTGAGGAACACATTGAAGATCCTGAGAAGGATAAAGCGACATGATGTAGCACAGAAGTTAGAGAGAGATCACACTAGAGGTAACACTGTTAAGAAAATGTGTCAAACGTTCCTTCAAACAAAAGACAACATGATTTAAATGAATAATTGATAATGTAATACAACAAATATACCGTTACCTCTCTTCACTTCTCTTCTATACCTGTATCTACCACAGCAGCAACATGGCGGAGAGACTCATCAGACAGTGATACATGGAGAAGGAGGAAGAAGCATGAGGCAATGAGAAAAAAGACACACAAAAAAAAGAAAAAAGAAAAAGTCAGTTCTACCCTCATATGTTAAATCACCTGTACTCACTGTCATAGTCAGTTCTACCCTCATATGTTAAATCACCTGTACTCACTGTCATAGTCAATTCTACCCTCATATGTTACATCACCTGTACTCACTGTCATAGTCAGTTCTACCCTCATATGTTACATCACCTGTACTCACTGTCATAGTCAGTTCTACCCTCATATGTTACATCACCTGTACTCACTGTCATAGTCAGTTCTACCCTCATATGTTACATCACCTGTACTCACTGTCATAGTCAGTTCTACAGTTCTACCCTCATATGTTACATCACCTGTACTCACTGTCAGTCAGTTCTACAGTTCTACCCTCATATGTTACATCACCTGTACTCACTGTCAGTCAGTTCTACAGTTCTACCCTCATATGTTACATCACCTGTACTCGCTGTCAGTCAGTTCTACAGTTCTACCCTCATATGTTACATCACCTGTACTCACTGTCATAGTCAGTTCTACAGTTCTACCCTCATATGTTACATCACCTGTACTCACTGTCGTAGACAGTTCTACCCTCATATGTTACATCACCTGTACTCACTGTCATAGTCAGTTCTACCCTCATATGTTACATCACCTGTACTCACTGTCATAGTCAGTTCTACAGTTCTACCCTCATATGTTACATCACCTGTACTCACTGTCATAGTCAGTTCTACCCTCATATGTTACATCACCTGTACTCACTGTCATAGTCAGTTCTACCCTCATATGTTACATCACCTGTACTCACTGTCATAGTCAGTTCTACAGTTCTACCCTCATATGCTACATCACCTGTACTCACTGTCAGTCAGTTCTACAGTTCTACCCTCATATGTTACATCACCTGTACTCACTGTCATAGTCAGTTCTACAGTTCTACCCTCATATGTTACATCACCTGTACTCACTGTCATAGTCCGTTCTACAGTTCTACCCTCATATGTTACATCACCTGTACTCACTGTCAGTCAGTTCTACAGTTCTACCCTCATATGTTACATCACCTGTACTCACTGTCATAGTCAGTTCTACCCTCATATGTTACATCACCTGTACTCACTGTCATAGTCAGTTCTACCCTCATATGTTACATCACCTGTACTCACTGTCATAGTCAGTTCTACAGTTCTACCCTCATATGTTACATCACCTGTACTCACTGTCAGTCAGTTCTACAGTTCTACCCTCATATGTTACATCACCTGTACTCACTGTCAGTCAGTTCTACAGTTCTACCCTCATATGTTACATCACCTGTACTCACTGTCAGTCAGTTCTACAGTTCTACCCTCATATGTTACATCACCTGTACTCACTGTCATAGTCAGTTCTACAGTTCTACCCTCATATGTTACATCACCTGTACTCACTGTCATAGTCAGTTCTACAGTTCTACCCTCATATGTTACATCTCCTGTACTCACTGTCAGTCAGTTCTACAGTTCTACCCTCATATGTTACATCATCTGTACTCACTGTCATAGTCAGTTCTAAAGTTCTACCCTCATATGTTACATCGCCTGTACTCACTGTCATAGTCAGTTCTACAGTTCTACCCTCATATGTTACATCACCTGTACTCACTGTCATAGTCAGTTCTACAGTTCTACCCTCATATGTTACATCACCTGTACTCACTGTCAGTCAGTTCTACAGTTCTACCCTCATATGTTACATCACCTGTACTCACTGTCATAGTCAGTTCTACAGTTCTACCCTCATATGTTACATCACCTGTACTCACTGTCATAGTCAGTTCTACCCTCATATGTTACATCACCTGTACTCACTGTCATAGTCAGTTCTACAGTTCTACCATCATATGTTACATCACCTGTACTCACTGTCATAGTCAGTTCTACAGTTCTACCCTCATATGTTACATCACCTGTACTCACTGTCATAGTCAGTTCTACCCTCGTATGTTACATCACCTGTACTCACTGTCATCGTCAGTTATACAGTTCTACCCTCATATGTTACATCACCTGTACTCACTGTCATAGTCAGTTCTACCCTCATATGTTACATCACCTGTACTCACTGTCATAGTCAGTTCTACAGTTCTACCCTCATATGTTACATCACCTGTACTCACTGTCATAGTCAGTTCTACCCTCATATGTTACATCACCTGTACTCACTGTCATAGTCAGTTCTACCCTCATATGTTACATCACCTGTACTCACTGTCATAGTCAGTTCTACCCTCATATGTTACATCACCTGTACTCACTGTCATAGTCAGTTCTACAGTTCTACCCTCATATGTTACATCACCTGTACTCACTGTCATAGTCAGTTCTACAGTTCTACCCTCATATGTTACATCACCTGTACTCGCTGTCATAGTCAGTTCTACCCTCATATGTTACATCACCTGTACTCACTGTCATAGTCAGTTCTACCCTCATATGTTACATCACCTGTACTCACTGTCATCGTCAGTTATACAGTTATACCCTCATATGTTACATCACCTGTACTCACTGTCATAGTCAGTTATACAGTTCTACCCTCATATGTTACATCACCTGTACTCACTGTCATAGACAGTTCTACCCTCATATGTTAAAACACCTGTACTCACAGTCATAGTCAGTTCTACAGTTCTACCCTCATATGTTACATCACCTGTACTCACTGTCACAGTCAGTTCTACCCTCATATGTTAAAACACCTGTACTCACAGTCATAGTCAGTTCTACAGTTCTACCCTCATATGTTACATCACCTGTACTCACTGTCATAGTCAGTTCTACAGTTCTACCCTCATATGTTACATCACCTGTACTCACTGTCATAGTCAGTTCTACCCTCATATGTTAAAACACCTGTACTCACAGTCATAGTCAGTTCTACAGTTCTACCCTCATATGTTAAAACACCTGTACTCACAGTCATAGTCAGTTCTACAGTTCTACCCTCATATGTTACATCACCTGTACTCACTGTCATAGTCAGTTCTACAGTTCTACCCTCATATGTTACATCACCTGTACTCACTGTCATAGTCAGTTCTACGTTCTACCCTCATATGTTACATCACCTGTACTCACTGTCATAGTCAGTTCTGCAGTTCTACCCTCATATGTTACATCACCTGTACTCACTGTCATAGTCAGTTCTACAGTTCTACCCTCATATGTTACATCACCTGTACTCACTGTCATAGTCAGTTCTACAGTTCTACCCTCATATGTTACATCACCTGTACTCACTGTCATAGACAGTTCTACCCTCATATGTTAAAACACCTGTACTCACAGTCATAGTCAGTTCTACAGTTCTACCCTCATATGTTAAAACACCTGTACTCACAGTCATAGTCAGTTCTACAGTTCTACCCTCATATGTTACATCACCTGTACTCACTGTCATAGTCAGTTCTACAGTTCTACCCTCATATGTTACATCACCTGTACTCACTGTCATAGTCAGTTCTACGTTCTACCCTCATATGTTACATCACCTGTACTCACTGTCATAGTCAGTTCTGCAGTTCTACCCTCATATGTTACATCACCTGTACTCACTGTCATAGTCAGTTCTACAGTTCTACCCTCATATGTTACATCACCTGTACTCACTGTCATAGTCAGTTCTACAGTTCTACCCTCATATGTTACATCAACTGTACTCACTGTCATAGACAGTTCTACCCTCATATGTTAAAACACCTGTACTCACAGTCATAGTCAGTTCTACAGTTCTACCCTCATATGTTACATCACCTGTACTCACTGTCACAGTCAGTTCTACCCTCATATGTTAAAACACCTGTACTCAGTCATAGTCAGTTCTACAGTTCTACCCTCATATGTTACATCACCTGTACTCACTGTCATAGTCATAGTCAGTTCTACCCTCATATGTTACATCACCTGTACTCACTGTCATAGTCAGTTCTACCCTCATATGTTAAAACACCTGTACTCACAGTCATAGTCAGTTCTACAGTTCTACCCTCATATGTTACATCACCTGTACTCACTGTCATAGTCAGTTCTACCCTCATATGTTACATCACCTGTACTCACTGTCATAGTCAGTTCATTTCAACACACCAAAACATCTGAGTACATTCCTGTACCACATTGTGTGTGGCGATGTTCATGTTCTTTAAATCAGTAGTCAGTATTGCTATTCTCTTATATCTTATCATCTTTGTTATTTTAGAGATCCTTCATGTTGGATGTTCCAGCTCTGCTGCTGACCGGTCTGGAGGAGCTCACTGAAGAACAGCTGAAGATATTTCAGATTTCCCTGACTACGGTCCAGCTACCTGACTTTCCTCCCATCCCAGAGAGCCAGCTGGAGAACACTGACAGGCAGAACACAGTGGATCAGATGGTGAAGAGATACGGCCCTGAGGGAGCTGTGAGGAACACATGGAGGATCCTGAGGAGGATGAATCTGGATGATCTGGCAGAGAAGTTAGAGAGATATTACAGTAGAGGTAATATAACAACAATGTACATCAATCGATACATCACCATCACAGTTCAGTGTAGGTCTAACCAGAAAGAACATTCTACTGACTTCATAATAACATTCAGCAGACCCCTCTTTTATAATGTTTATTCATGATGTATCCAGGTGACCCCTCTTTATAATGTTTATTCATGATGTATCCAGGTGACCCCTCTTTTATAATGTTTATTCATGATGTATCCAGGTGACCCCTCTTTTATAATGTTTATTCATGATGTATCCAGGTGACCCCTCTTTTATAATGTTTATTCATGATGTATCCAGGTGACCCCTCTTTTCTAATGGTTATTCATGATGTATCCAGGTGACCCCATGATGATTAAACAACAATCTAACATTCATTACATTCCATACATACAGTCACCAATACAGTAGTGAAGATTTCACAAACAGACGAGACTTTCTAATCATGACTGTATATCTCTTCCTGAGCTTCCTAATCTGGAAGATGAACCAGAATGATCTGGCAGAGAAGTTAAAGATCAGAGAAGTAGGACTGTAGACAAGGACCCTAACTGACTCTCTATCCCCCCTCCTGTCTTCCCCTCTGTTTCCCCACTTTCTCAGGTATTCCCACTAAGGACTACAAGTCCTTAGTCCATCCCAGGCCCAAATCCTCCCTCTCCCACCTCTACAACGCAATACACCACAGTCCCTCCAGCTCCTCCTCCATCCTTCCCTCTGGCTCGTCTAAGGAGTTGCTGTCATTAACTACTGGTAGCTCAGGACAGCTCAGCTCACAGGTAAGAGGATGGTTAGAGAAGTGTAGGATCACGTCTACCCTCATATGTTACATCACCTGTACTCACTGTCATAGTCAGTTCTACAGTTCTACCCTCATATGTTACATCACCTGTACTCACTGTCATAGTCAGTTCTACAGTTCTACCCTCATATGTTACATCACCTGTACTCACTGTCATAGTCAGTTCTACAGTTCTACCCTCATATGTTAAAACACCTGTACTCACTGTCATAGACAGTTCTACCCTCATATGTTACATCACCTGTACTCACTGTCATAGACAGTTCTACCCTCATATGTTACATCACCTGTACTCACTGTCATAGACAGTTCTACCCTCATATGTTAGATCACCTGTACTCACTGTCATAGTCAGTTCTACCCTCATATGTTACATCACCTGTACTCACTGTCATAGACAGTTCTACCCTCATATGTTACACCACCTGTACTCACTGTCATAGACAGTTCTACCCTCATATGTTACATCACCTGTACTCACTGTCATAGTCAGTTCTACCCTCATATGTTACATCACCTGTACTCACTGTCATAGACAGTTCTACCCTCATATGTTACATCACCTGTGCTCACTGTCATAGTCAGTTCTACCCTCATATGTTACATCACCTGTACTCACTGTCATAGACAGTTCTACCCTCATATGTTACATCACCTGTACTCACTGTCATAGTCAGTTCTACCCTCATATGTTACACCACCTGTACTCACTGTCATAGTCAGTTCTACCCTCATATGTTACACCACCTGTACTCACTGTCATAGTCAGTTCTACAGTATGAAATGATATAGTACACACACAGTCAAAACAAACTAATATCTCATGTAACTATGAGTGTTGGAGGTCAGGCTGCATCCCTACAAACACTACATATTCATGTTCTTTATTTTATATCAGTAGTCAGGTTTCATATTCCTTCCTCACTGTTGTTATCTTGGTTGTTTTAGAAAACATTGGATGGTCCATCTCTGCTACTGACCTCTCTGGAGGAGATGAACCCACACGAGCTGAATAGGGCCTGGCTGCCTGGCTCTCCTCTCATCCCAGAGAGCCAGCTGGAGAACACTGACAGACAGGTCACAGTGGATCAGATGATGAAGAGATACGACCCTGAGGAAGCTATGAGGATCCCATTTGGGAACCTGAAGTGGAGGAAGCGAGTAGACCTAGCAGAGAAGTTAGAGCGATATCACACTAGAGGTAACATAACAATAATGTACATCAATCTATACATCACCATCACAGTTCAGTGTAGGTCTAACCAGAAAGAACATTCTACTGACTTCATAATAACATTCAGCAGACTCTTTTATTTATTGTATGTGTCCAGGTGACCCCTCTTTTATAATGTTTATTCATGATGTGTCCAGGTGACCCCTCTTTTATAATGTTTATTCATGATGTATCCAGGTGACCCCTCTTTTATAATGTTTATTCATGATGTATCCAGGTGACCCCTCTTTTATAATGTTTATTCATGATGTATCCAGGTGACCCCTCTTTTATAATGTTTATTCATGATGTATCCAGGTGACCCCTCTTTTATAATGTTTATTCATGATGTATCCAGGTGACCCCTCTTTTATAATGTTTATTCATGATGTGTCCAGGTGACCCCTCTTTTATAATGGTTATTCATGATGTATCCAGGTGACCCCTCTTTCATAATGTTTATTCATGATGTATCCAGGTGACCCCTCTTTTATAATGTTTATTCATGATGTATCCAGGTGACCCCTCTTTTATAATGTTTATTCATGATGTGTCCAGGTGACCCCTCTTTTATAATGGTTATTCATGATGTATCCAGGTGACCCCTCTTTCATAATGTTTATTCATGATGTATCCAGGTGACCCCTCTTTTATAATGTTTATTCATGATGTGTCCAGGTGACCCCTCTTTCATAATGTTTATTCATGATGTATCCAGGTGACCCCTCTTTTATAATGTTTATTCATGATGTATCCAGGTGACCCCTCTTTTATAATGTTTATTCATGATGTATCCAGGTGACCCCATGATGATTAAACAACAATCTAACATTCATTACATTCCATACATACAGTCACTAATACAGTAGTGAAGATTTCACAAACAGACGAGACTTTCTAATCATGACTGTATATCTCTTCCTGAGCTTCCTAATCTGGAAGATGAACCAGAATAATCTGGCAGAGAAGTTAAAGATCAGAGAAGTAGGACTGTAGACAAGGACCCTAACTGACTCTCTATCCCCCCTCCTGTCTTCCCCTCTGTTTCCCCACTTTCTCAGGTATTCCCACTAAGGACTACAAGTCCTTAGTCCAACCCAGGCCCTTCTACAGCTCATTACCCACCCGTTTCTCCAGCTCCTCCTCCTTCCTTCCCTCTGGCTCGTCTAAGGAGTTGCTGTCATTAACTACTGGTAGCTCAGGACAGCTCAGCTCACAGGTAAGAGGACGGCTAGAGAAGTGTAGGATCACTTCTACCCTCATATGTTACATCACCTGTACTCACTGTCATAGTCAGTTCTACCCTCATATGTTACACCACCTGTACTCACTGTCATAGTCAGTTCTACCCTCATATGTTACACCACCTGTACTCACTGTCATAGTCAGTTCTACAGTTCGACCCTCATATGTTAAAACACCTGTACTCACAGTCATAGTCAGTTCTACAGTTCTACCCTCATATGTTACATCACCTGTACTCACTGTCATAGACAGTTCTACCCTCATATGTTACATCACCTGTACTCACTGTCATAGACAGTTCTACCCTCATATGTTACATCACCTGTACTCACTGTCATAGTCAGTTCTACAGTTCTACCCTCATATGTTACATCACCTGTACTCACTGTCATAGTCAGTTCTACCCTCATATGTTACATCACCTGTACTCACTGTCATAGTCAGTTCTACAGTTCTACCCTCATATGTTACATCACCTGTACTCACTGTCATAGACAGTTCTACCCTCATATGTTACATCACCTGTACTCACTGTCATAGTCAGTTCTACCCTCATATGTTACATCACCTGTACTCACTGTCATAGTCAGTTCTACAGTTCTACCCTCATATGTTACACCACCTGTACTCACTGTCATAGTCAGTTCTACAGTATGAAATGATATAGTACACACACAGTCAAAACAAACTAATATCTCATGTAACTATGAGTGTTGGAGGTCAGGCTGCATCCCTACAAACACCCTCTCATTTTAAAATGTAATCTTGCAATGTTAGAGAAATGAGTGTGTGTGTGTGTGTGTGTGTGTGTGTGTGTGTGTGTGTGTGTGTGTGTGTGTGTGTGTGTGTGTGTGTGTGTGTGTGTGTGTGTGTGTGTGTCTGTGTGTGTGTGTGTGTGTGTGTGTGTGTGTCTGTGTGTGTGTCTATGTTCATGTTCTTTATATCAGTAGTCAGTATTTCTATCCCTTCACTTATATCTTGTCACCTTTTTAGAGACACCAAATATTGGCTGTTCCAGCTCTGCTGCTGACCACTCTGGAGGAGCTCACTGAAGAACAGCTGAAGACATTTCAGTTTTACCTGACTAGTGGCAGGATGTTAGACTTTCCTCCCATCCCAGAGAGACACCTGGATAACACTGACAGACAGGTCACAGTGGATCAGATTGTGAAGAGATACGACCATGAGGGAGCTGTGAGGAACACACTGAAGATCCTGAGGAGGATGAATCTGGATGATCTGGCAGAGAAGTTACAGAGAGATCACATTAGAGGTAACATAATAATAATGTACATCAATCTATACATCACCATCACAGTTCAGTGAAGGTCTAAGCCAGAGGAGGCTTAAACGAAGACAACACAATGTAGATTGATAATTGTAGATAAACAAGAAAATGTAATGAGACAACAACACCATTATCTCTCTTCACTTCATCTTCTATAGCTGTATCTACAACAGAAACAAAATGGTGGAGCGACTCATCAGACACTGGCAATGATGAAGAGAGAGAGAAGAAACATGTCCATCTGTCTAGACGTTCTAGAGCCTTGGACAGAGAGGCAGCAGGCAGCAAAGACACTGGAATCACAAAGGACAGATATGAGCTGGTCACGGTGAGGAGGAGAGGGGATGTTTAGGTTAACATAACCCACATCTGGTAGAAGTCATGGAGACAGATAGACTGACAGAAAGGGTTGTCACCAAATTAAAATTCAATCTGTTCTGTTGTTGTTTTCTTAGAAACCTACAGAGAAGAAAATAGAAGCTCTGCTGCTGGCCACTCTGGAGGAGCTGAGCACAGACGAGCTGAAGATATTACAGCAGGAACTGACTCCAAGCAAACAGCTTCCACCTTACCTGACTGGCTTTCCTCCCATCCCAAAAACTCAGCTGGAGAACAATGACAGACAGGTCATTGTGGATCAGATGCTGAAGAGGTACGGCCCTGAGGGAGTTGTGGAGATCACACTGAGGATCCTGAGGAGGATGAACCGGGAAGATCTGGCAGAGAAGTTTGAGAGATATCACGGTAGAGGTAACACATCCAGACGATAGATTTATCATTACACACTCAGATCTGGGATATTGAGTGATAGAGATTCACACAAAGATCACCCCAGATTGTTAACATTTAGTTTCAGTAATGTTGTAATGTAGGATCAAAGTTAACCAGCTAATATATATATATCGCTCTCTCTCGCTCAGGGAGACCCTATGCCCCAAGGGAGTCCCTTTGGTCACTCAGGCTCTTATCACAAATCAATATTTTCATCCATAACTCCAGATTCCAGCCCTGTCTTCTCCCAAGCCCTCTATCCACCCAGTGTTGTCATGGAGAAGCCTTCCAGGTTCCTTCCCTCCTCAGTACAGCACAGCTTACAGGTGAGAGGATTGGTGCACATGCACAACACGCTAACACCCTCTCATTTGAAAAAATGATCTGTCAGAGAAATTAGGATGTTTGTGTGTGTGTGGCTATATTCATGTTCTTTGTATCAGTAACCAGTATTTCTATTCCTTCTTTAAATCTTGTCACCTTTTTAGAGACCCCAGATATGGACTGTTCCAGCTCTGCTGCTGACCAGTCTGGAGGGACTCACTGAAGAACAGCTGAAAACATTTCAGTCTAACCTGACTAGTGTCCAGCCGCTTGGCTTTCCTCCCATCTCAGAGAGCCAGCTGGAGAACACTGACAGACCGGTCACAGTGGATCAGATGGTGAAGAGATACGGCCCTGAGAGAGCTGTGGAGATCACACTGAGGATCCTGAGGGGGATGAAGCGGGTAGACCTAGCAGAGAAGTTACAGAGAGATCACACTAGAGGTAATATAACAATAATGTATATCAATCTATACATCACAATCACAGTTCAGTGTAGGTCTAAGCCAGAGGAGGCTGGTTGGGGGAGTTATAGGAGGACAGGCTCCTTGTAATTGCTTAAACGAAGACAACGTGATGTAGATTGATCATTGTAGATAAACAGGAAAATGTCATGAGACAACAACACCATTATCTCTCTTCACTTTATCTTCTATAGCTGTATCTACAACAGAAACAAAATGGTGGAGCGACTCATCAGACACTGGCAATGATGAAGAGAGAGAGAAGAAACATGTCCATCTGTCTAGATGTTCTAGAGCCTTGGACAGAGAGGCAGCAGGCAGCAAAGACACTGGAATCACAAAGGACAGATATGAGCTGGTCACGGTGAGGAGGAGAGGGGATGTTTAGGTTAACATAACCCACATCTGGTAGAAGTCATGGAGACAGATAGACTGACAGAAAGGGTTGTCACCAAATTAAAATTCAATCTGTTCTGTTGTTGTTTTCTTAGAAACCTACAGAGAAGAAAATAGAAGCTCTGCTGCTGGCCACTCTGGAGGAGCTGAGCACAGACGAGCTGAAGATATTACAGCAGGAACTGACTCCAAGCAAACAGCTTCCACCTTACCTGACTGGCTTTCCTCCCATCCCAAAAACTCAGCTGGAGAACAATGAAAGACAGGTCATAGTGGATCAGATGCTGAAGAGGTACGGCCCTGAGGGAGTTGTGGAGATCACACTGAGGATCCTGAGGAGGATGAACCGGGAAGATCTGGCAGAGAAGTTTGAGAGATATCACGGTAGAGGTAACACATCCAGACGATAGATGTATCATTACACACTCAGATCTGGGATATTGAGTGATAGAGATTCACACAAAGATCCCGCACAGACTGTTTCTAAACTGACTATTACACTAGCCTGTTGGTATGTTAACCAGCTAACAACACTTTAATCTCTCTCTCTCTCTCTCTCTCTCTCTCTCTCTCTCTCTCTCTCTCTCTCTCTCTCTCTGTCTCTCTGTCTCTCTCTCTCTCTCTCTCTCTGTCTCTCTGTCTCTCTGTCTCTCTCTCTGTCTCTCTGTCTCTCTCTCTCTCTCTCTGTCTGTGTCTCTGTCTCTCTGTCTCTCTCTCTGTCTCTCTCTCTGTCTGTGTCTCTGTCTCTCTGTCTCTCTCTCTGTGTCTCTCTCTCTCTCTGTCTGTGTCTCTGTCTCTCTGTCTCTCTCTCTGTCTCTCTCTCTCTCTCTGTCTGTGTCTCTGTCTCTCTCTCTCTGTGTGTGTCTCTGTCTCTCTCTCTGTCTCTGTCTGTGTGTGTGTGAGACCACTGCAGGAAAGAAAAAGAGAACAAGTGAGGAACCATCCTGGCCTGGTCTAGTTTCCAGGGGCGAAAAGATTGAGGAGCATTGTGTCCCATTCCTTGGCAGAGCCCCGTTCCTCATCAAACTTAAGGTGCCTGATTGTCCCTGCCCTTCTCTCTGCTGCCATGGTGACCAACATGTTCACAATAGAACAGAGGACAGGTCAGATTAATATAGAACATGTCGCTGTTATAGAAGTATGTTTCTATCTATTCTGTTGATTTGAATCTAGAAAACCCCAAAGCTAGAGATGGACTTTTCAACCATCCCAGGGAGCCAACTGGAGATGGCTAATAGTCTCAACACAGAGGTATCTGTGAACACCCAGGAGAACACCCAGAGGATTGATGATGAGGAGTTGAGAAGTGAAAATGGTAACAGCTATACAGTAACATCTTAATCTGGAACAATGATGGAGTTGAAGTTGTATAGTAAAACATGATGATTGATGTTTCTGGTTCTCTTTAGATTCTCCTCCCTTCCTGGATCACCATCACATGGTAAAAGACCCTCACTGGAAAGAGAGAACATTTTAATTTAAAAACTATTCTTCACAATATTGGTTGAAATACAGTATCTATTGTTTCTACATTTTAGAGTTCTCCAGAAGAATTTACACCTGAAATCCACGATCAGGACAACAGGGGAGAATACCGGTAACTTGATATATTTAATGTTATCATTGGTAGTTTGTATAAAACCTTAATTTCAGGAAAATCTCACAAAATTAAATCCTTGTTTGTTCTACAGGTTCCAGTGCCCCAGTGCAGGTCTGTTCCAGTGCAGTATAACAGGCCTGGTGTTCAGGATGGAGGGAGAGGGAGAGGTGCTCTATAGGACAGTGCACTGGGACATGAGGCTTCTATCCCAGAGAGGCAAGAGACCTGCAGGACCCCTGTTCATGTTTACATGCCTTAAGGGGTCTGTCTGTCAACTACACCTCCCCCACTGTGAGATCTACAATAGTGAGTAATAATATCATGAAGGGTTAATTTCACTTTTCATGTTCCAGGACTCTTCTGAAATAACATTTTCGTTATTTGCTTATTTATTTACTAATTATTGTGTATTTTATTTTCTACTACAGTCTCAGCAATGTTATGTTTGTCTTTCCCAGGTGGTGGATGTGACTTCCTGTCTGTAGCCCATGTGACTGATGATGACATCATTGAGTTTCTCCCTCCTCTTGAGACAACAGAAACACATGTCATAATAAACATCAGTGGATTCTCTGCTTATGGTGAAGTCAAGGATGAAGACTCTCCCACCGTTCCTATAAGAGCACTTGTCTTGTTGTTCTACAAGCCCCCAGTTGTTCCTAAAAAGAGGTCCATCCTGAATGTGTTGTTGCTTCCCAGAAATGTTGTGATCAGGGAGGTAAGACCATCTGAAATGTCAACAATACTTTGGCTGAATTCAATCAAGCACACAGGACATTAAACCATGAATTCATGTTTTGTTAATGTTATTGCTTGGACAATGTTTTCTGATGTAAACAAATAATAACATGTGATTTTGTGAAAACAAGGTGCAGGAGGAGTGGAAACGAAGGAATGGAGACAAATACATCTATATTGAAACAAATCCTCGCTGCCAACTAACTCCAAATAAAGAATACGAGCTCTTCACAGATCTTACAGATGAATATCTAATTCAACCAAAGGTGATATCTGAGCTAGAGAGAGAAGAGACATTGCTTGCACATGAACATGATCTTATGATGATGTTACCTTTATATTTTGTATTATTATGTAATTGATAGACTAACACTTTATCTTTCTACCAGGATGCAGAATTTGTGGATTTTGAATCCTATGAAAACTACTTCCCAACATTTCAGTTGTTCATACAAACTGTTGTTGAGCAAGTTAATCTTCTTCTGAAAGACAATGGTGGTGAAGAATCTGTCTGGGATAGACTTGTCTGGCTTCCAGGTAACTGGTGGTGGTGGCGGTGGCGGCGGTGGTAGTAGCAGTGGTGGTGGTGGTGGTAGTAGTAGTAGTAGTGGTGATAGTAGTGGTGGTGTTGGTGGTAGTAGTAGTAGAGGTGGTGGTGGTAGTAGTAGTAGAGGTGGTGGTGGTAGTGGTAGTAGTAGCAGTGGTAGTAGTAGTAGTAGCAGTGGTAGTAGTAGTAGTAGCAGTGGTGGTGGTGGTAGTGGTAGTGGTAGTGGTAGTAGTAGTGGTGGTGGTGGTAGTAGCAGTAGCAATACTAGCAGTAGTAGTAACAATAGTAGTAGTAGTGGTGGTGTTGGTGGTAGTAGTAGTAGAGGTGGTGGTGGTAGTAGTAGTAGAGGTGGTGGTGGTAGTGGTAGTAGTAGCGGTGGTAGTAGTAGTAGTAGCAGTGGTAGTAGTAGTATTAGCAGTGGTGGTGGTGGTAGTGGTAGTAGT
>NW_022262728.1:55000-80000 GCF_002021735.2 Oncorhynchus kisutch
AGCAGTGGTGGTAGTAGTAGTAGTAGTGGTGGTAGTAGTAGTAGTGGTGGCGGTAGTGGTGGTAGTAGCAGTAGTAGTAGTAGCGGTGGTAGCAGTAATAGCAGTAGTGGTGGTAGTAGTAATAGCAGTAGTGGTGGTAGTAGTAATAGCAGTAGTGGTGGTAGTAGTAATAGCAGTAGTGGTGGTAGTAGTAATAGCAGTAGTGGTGGTAGTAGTAATAGCAGTAGTGGTGGTAGTAGTAATAGCAGTAGTGGTGGTAGTAGTAATAGCAGTAGTGGTGGTAATAGTAATAGCAGTAGTGGTGGTAGTAGTAATAGCAGTAGTGGTGGTAGTAGTAATAGCAGTAGTGGTGGTAGTAGTAATAGCAGTAGTGGTGGTAGTAGTAATAGCAGTAGTGGTGGTAGTAGTAATAGCAGTAGTGGTGGTAGTAGTAATAGCAGTAGTGGTGGTAGTAGTAATAGCAGTAGTGGTGGTAGTAGTAATAGCAGTAGTGGTGGTAGTAGTAATAGCAGTAGTGGTGGTAGTAGTAATAGCAGTAGTAGTGGTGGTAGTAGTAATAGTAGTAGTGGTGGTAGTAGTAATAGCAGTAGTGGTGGTAGTAGTAATAGCAGTAGTGGTGGTAGTAGTAATAGTAGTAGTGGTGGTAGTAGTAATAGTAGTAGTAATAGCAGTAGTGGTGGTAGTAGTAATAGTAGTAGTAATAGCAGTAGTGGTGGTAGTAGTAATAGCAGTAGTGGTGGTAGTAGTAATAGCAGTAGTGGTGGTAGTAGTAATAGCAGTAGTGGTGGTAATAGTAATAGCAGTAGTGGTGGTAATAGTAATAGCAGTAGTGGTGGTAGTAGTAATAGCAGTAGTGGTGGTAGTAGTAATAGCAGTAGTGGTGGTAGTAGTAATAGCAGTAGTGGTGGTAGTAGTAATAGCAGTAGTGGTGGTAGTAGTAATAGCAGTAGTGGTGGTAGTAGTAATAGCAGTAGTGGTGGTAGTAGTAATAGCAGTAGTGGTGGTAGTAGTAATAGCAGTAGTAGTGGTGGTAGTAGTAATAGTAGTAGTGGTGGTAGTAGTAATAGCAGTAGTGGTGGTAGTAGTAATAGCAGTAGTGGTGGTAGTAGTAATAGCAGTAGTGGTGGTAGTAGTAATAGTAGTAGTGGTGGTAGTAGTAATAGTAGTAGTGGTGGTAGTAGTAATAGTAGTAGTAATAGCAGTAGTGGTGGTAGTAGTAATAGTAGTAGTAATAGCAGTAGTGGTGGTAGTAGTAATAGTAGTAGTATAGCAGTAGTGGTGGTAGTAGTAATAGCAGTAGTGGTGGTAGTAGTAATAGCAGTAGTGGTGGTAGTAGTAATAGCAGTAGTGGTGGTAGTAGTAATAGCAGTAGTGGTGGTAGTAGTAATAGCAGTAGTGGTGGTAGTAGTAATAGCAGTAGTGGTGGTAGTAGTAATAGCAGTAGTGGTGGTAGTAGTAATAGCAGTAGTGGTGGTAGTAGTAATAGCAGTAGTGGTGGTAGTAGTAATAGCAGTAGTGGTGGTAGTAGTAATAGCAGTAGTGGTGGTAGTAGTAATAGCAGTAGTAGTGGTGGTAGTAGTAATAGCAGTAGTGGTCGTTTTTGTAATTTTTTTATTATTGCTATTTTATTTTGTTACCTTTTTATTTTATCAGGGAGTCATACTGAGGCCAAGGTCTCTTTTACAGAAGAGCCCTGAATTAAAACATTAAATCATATGATTATGTTTGGTTATAATGAACATACCTTTTATCAGATAGTAAAACATCTCTTTTCATCCTCAGCCTCACCAACAGATGTCCCCTCTACAGGTACTGTTGACCTTCCACTGACATTCACCACCATTATAAACCTCTCAATAACAAACTAGAGATTCATCACTATTATAAACCTCTCAATAACAAACTAGAGATTCATCACCATTATAAACCTCTCAATAACCAGATAGAGATTCGCCACCATTATAAACCTCTCAATAACAAACTAGAGATTTCGCCACCATTATAAACCTCTCAATAACAAACTAGAGATTCATCACCATTATAAACCTCTCAATAACCAGCTAGAGATTCGCCACCATTATAAACCTCTCAATAACAAACTAGAGATTTCGCCACCATTATAAACCTCTCAATAACAAACTAGAGATTCATCACCATTATAAACCTCTCAATAACCAGCTAGAGATTCGCCACCATTATAAACCTCTCAATAACCAGCTAGAGATTCGCCACCATTATAAACCTCTCAATAACCAGCTAGAGATTCGCCACCATTATAAACCTCTCAATAACAAACTAGAGATTCATCACCATTATAAACCTCTCAATAACCAGCTAGAGATTCATCACCATTATAAACCTCTCAATAACCAGCTAGAGATTCGCCACCATTATAAACCTCTCAATAACTAGCTAGAGATTCGCCACCATTATAAACCTCTCAATAACCAGCTAGAGATTCGCCACCATTATAAACCTCTCAATAACCAGGTAGAGATTCATCACCATTATAAACCTCTCAATAACAAACTAGAGATTCATCACCATTATAAACCTCTCAATAACCAGCTAGAGATTCATCACCATTATAAACCTCTCAATAACAAGAAGCTAACCAGCTAACTAGCTACAAGCTATTTAGTCATTGTTAGTTTTTTAACCTGGATAACACTCGCCAGTCCAGCTTCCCTGCCCCATCCACCGCTGCCCCATCCACCGCTGCCCCCTGGACACTGATCACTTGGCTACAATAGCTGATGCATGCTGGACTGTCCATTAATCACGGTACTATATTCTGCTTGTTTATGTTTTATCTGTCGGCCCCAGCCGCACTCAGGCTCTGTGTGTAGTTAATCCGACCCTCCCTCTGCCTAGTCAACGCCATTTTACCTGCTGTTGTTGTGCTAGCTGATTAGCTGTTGTTGTCTCACCTACTGTTTTAGCTAGCTCTCCCAATTCAACACCTGTGATTACTGTATGCCTCACTGTATGTCTCTCTCAAATGTCAATATGCCTTGTATACTGTTGTATACTTGTATACTGTCAGGTTAGTTATCATTGTTTTAGTTTACAATGGAGCCCCTAGTTCCACTCTTCATACCCCTGATACCTCCTTTGTCCCACCTCCCACACATGCGGTGACCTCACCCATTACAACCAGCATGTCCAGAGATACAACCTCTCTCATCATCACCCAGTGCCTGGGCTTACCTCCGCTGTACCCGCACCCCACCATACCCCTGTCTGCGCATTATGCCCTGAATATATTCTACCATGCCCAGAAACCTGCTCCTCTTATTCTCTGTCCCCAATGCTCTAGGCGACCAGTTTTGATAGCCTTTAGCCGCACCCTCATACTACTCCTTCTCTGTTCCGCGGGTGATGTGGAGGTAAACCCAGGCCCTGCATGTCCACAGGCACCCTCATTTGTTGACTTCTGTGATCGAAAAAGCCTTGGTTTCATGCATGTCAACATCAGAAGCCTCCTCCCTAAGTTTGTTTTACTCACTGCTTTAGCACACTCTGCTAACCCTGATGTCCTTGCCGTGTCTGAATCCTGGCTCAGGAAGGCCACCAAAAATTCGGAGATTTCCATACCCAACTATAACATCTTCCGTCAAGATAGAACTGCCAAAGGGGGAGGAGTTGCAGTCTACTGCAGAGATAGCCTGCAAAGTAATGTCATACTTTCCAGGTCCATACCCAAACAGTTCGAACTACTAATTTAGAAAATTACTCTCTCCAGAAATAAGTCTCTCACTGTTGCCGCCTGCTACCGACCCCCCTCAGCTCCCAGCTGTGCCCTGGACACCATTTGTGAATTGATCGCCCCCCATCTAGCTTCAGAGTTTGTTCTGTTAGGTGACCTAAACTGGGATATGCTTAACACCCCGGCAGTCCTACAATCTAAGCTAGATGCCCTCAATCTCACACAAATCATCAAGGAACCCACCAGGTACAACCCTAACTCTGTAAACAAGGGCACCCTCATAGACGTCATCCTGACCAACTGGCCCTCCAAATACACCTCCGCTGTCTTCAACCAGGATCTCAGCGATCACTGCCTCATTGCCTGTATCCGCTACGGAGCCGCAGTCAAACGACCACCCCTCATCACTGTCAAACGCTCCCTAAAACACTTCTGTGAGCAGGCCTTTCTAATCGACCTGGAAGGACATTGACCTCATCCCGTCAGTTGAGGATGCCTGGTCATTCTTTAAAAGTAACTTCCTCACCATTTTAGATATGCATGCTCCGTTCAAAAAATGCAGAACTAAGAACAGATATAGCCCTTGGTTCACTCCAGACCTGACTGCCCTCGACCAGCACAAAAACATCATGTGGCGGACTGCAATAGCATCGAATAGTCCCCGCGATATGCAACTGTTCAGGGAAGTCAGTCAGGGAAGTCAGGAACCAATACACGCAGTCAGTCAGGAAAGCTAAGGCCAGCTTCTTCAGGCAGAAGTTTGCATCCTGTAGCTCCAACTCCAAAAAGTTCTGGGACACTGTGAAGTCCATGGAGAACAAGAGCACCTCTTCCCAGCTGCCCACTGCACTGAGGCTAGGTAACACGGTCACCACCGATAAATCCATGATTATCGAAAACTTCAACAAGCATTTCTCAACGGCTGGCCATGCCTTCCGCCTGGCTACTCCAACCTCGGCCAACAGCTCCGCCCCCCCCCACCCCCCGCAGCTACTCGCCCAAGCCTCTCCAGGTTCTCCTTTACCCAAATCCAGATAGCAGATGTTCTGAAAGAGCTGCAAAACCTGGACCCGTACAAATCAGCTGGGCTTGACAATCTGGACCCTCTATTTCTGAAACTATCCGCCGCCATTGTCGCAACCCCTATTACCAGCCTGTTCAACCTCTCTTTCATATCGTCTGAGATCCCCAAGGATTGGAAAGCTGCCGCAGTCATCCCCCTCTTCAAAGGGGGAGACACCCTGGACCCAAACTGTTACAGACCTATATCCATCCTGCCCTGCCTATCTAAGGTCTTCGAAAGCCAAGTCAACAAACAGGTCACTGACCATCTCGAATCCCACCGTACCTTCTCCGCTGTGCAATCTGGTTTCCGAGCCGGTCATGGGTGCACCTCAACCACGCTCAAGGTACTAAACGATATCATAACCGCCATCGATAAAAGACAGTACTGTGCAGCCGTCTTCATCGACCTTGCCAAGGCTTTCGACTCTGTCAATCACCATATTCTTATCGGCAGACTCAGTAGCCTCGGTTTTTCGGATGACTGCCTTGCCTGGTTCACCAATTACTTTGCAGACAGAGTTCAGTGTGTCAAATCGGAGGGCATGCTGTCGGGTCCTCTGGCAGTCTCTATGGGGGTGCCACAGGGTTCAATTCTCGGGCCGACTCTTTTCTCTGTATATATCAATGATGTTGCTCTTGCTGCGGGCGATTCCCTGATCCACCTCTACGCAGACGACACCATTCTATATACTTCCGGCCCGTCCTTGGACACTGTGCTATCTAACCTCCAAACGAGCTTCAATGCCATACAACACTCCTTCCGTGGTCTCCAACTGCTCTTAAACACTAGTAAAACCAAATGCATGCTTTTCAACCGTTCGCTGCCTGCACCCGCACGCCTGACCAGCATCACCACCCTGGATGGTTCCGACCTTGAATATGTGGACATCTATAAGTACCTAGGTGTCTGGCTAGACTGTAAACTCTCCTTCCAGACTCATATCAAACATCTCCAATCGAAAATCAAATCAAGAGTCGGCTTTCTATTCCGCAACAAAGCCTCCTTCACTCACGCCGCCAAACTTACCCTAGTAAACCTGACTATCCTACCGATCCTCGACTTTGGCGATGTCATCTACAAAATTGCTTCCAACACTCTACTCAGCAAACTGGATGCAGTTTATCACAGTGCCATCCGTTTTGTCACTAAAGCACCTTATACCACCCACCACTGCGACTTGTATGCTCTAGTCGGCTGGCCCTCGCTACATATTCGCCGCCAGACCCACTGGCTCCAGGTCATCTACAAGTCCATGCTAGGTAAAGCTCCGCCTTATCTCAGTTCACTGGTCAAGATGGCAACACCCATCCGTAGCACGCGCTCCAGCAGGTGTATCTCACTGATCATCCCTAAAGCCAACACCTCATTTGGCCGCCTTTCGTTCCAGTTCTCTGCTGCCTGTGACTGGAACGAATTGCAAAAATCGCTGAAGTTGGAGACTTTTATCTCCCTCACCAACTTCAAACATCTGCTATCTGAGCAGCTAACCGATCGCTGCAGCTGTACATAGTCTATTGGTAAATAGCCCACCCATTTTCACCTACCTCATCCCCATACTGTTTTTATTTATTTACTTTTCTGCTCTTTTCCACACCAATATCTCTACCTGTACATGACCGTCTGATCATTTATCACTCCAGTGTTAATCTGCAAAATTGTAATTATCCTCATGCCTTTTGCACACAATGTATATAGACTCCCCTTTTTTTCTACTGTGTTATTGACTTGTTAATTTTTTACTCCATGTGTAACTCTGTGTTGTCTGTTCACACTGCTATGCTTTATCTTGGCCAGGTCACAGTTGCAAATGAGAACTTGTTCTCAACTAGCCTACCTGGTTAAATAAAGGTGAAATAAAAAATGTTTTAAAACTAGAGATTCATCACCATTATAAATCTCTCAATAACAAACTAGAGATTCATCACCATTATAAACCTCTCAATAACCAGCTAGAGATTCGCCACCATTATAAACCTCTCAATAACAAACTAGAGATTCATCACCATTATAAACCTCTCAATAACAAACTAGAGATTCATCACCATTATAAACCTCTCAATTACAAACTGGAGATTAATTACCATTATAAACCTCTCAATAACAAACTAAAGTTAATCCTAGACAGTATCTTGTCATCTTAGATAGGGTTTTAATACATAATTTCCCCCTCCCAGTTTCAGCTGTTTCCCCTGCAGACCCTCCTGCCAACCCCTCTGCCCCCCCTGGTAGAGCCTTCATCAGAAGACACAGGATGGCTCTAGAGACTCGCCTGGGACTGTTACAGCCCATATTCCTGCGTCTCCAGTATCATGGAGTTCTGATTCACGAGGAGAGGGAGGAGGTGGTCAGTAAATCCACCAAGACCCTACAGAACCAAACCCTGCTGGACATGGTGGTAAAGAAGGGGGCTCGCGCCCAGGAACACTTCTACCAGGTCCTGAAGGAAGTAGATCCCTGCCTGGTCGAAGACCTGGAAGAGCAGACAGTCTGAGAGGTAACCATGGATACAACAGCATCAGGATATATTATATCACTATACTAATACATGCTCTGAAAGAGACAGACAGTCTGAGACAGGTAGCCATGGATACAACCTCACAACCTCAGAAGATATCAAAACATTTAACAGAGACAGAGAGCAGCAATTTGAGGAGGAGCCATCCTGACCAGAGGTGGTTGGTGTGTAACGTGATTGGACACCATTCTCACCAGCACTCCCATCAGTCTGTAGTTTACTATACAAGCCCCAGGTCTCAGGCAAGATGACATCACTGTGAGGCTACTGTCTACCAGACAACCTACCTGTGTTACTCTGGTACACTGGCTATAAACAACAAGATTTTAGAATTTCTATCTGGAACATGGTGAATGTTGAATCATCTTGGACAGGACTCAGACAAAAACATGTGAGACTTAACATCTACCAGACAACTGACTCGTACTGGACAGCTGTACTGGCTGAACACAAGATATATCTCTGTTTAGAAATAGTGTATACAGTGGGGCAAAAAAAGTATTTAGTCAGCCACCAATTGTGCAAGTTCTCCCACTTAAAAAGATGAGAGAGGCCTGTAATTTTCATCATAGGTACACTTCAACTATGACAGACAAAATGAGAGAAAAAAAATCCAGAAAATCACATTGTAGGATTTTTAATGAATTTATTTGCAAATTATGGTGGAAGGAGGAACCAGAATGATCTAAGTTAGAGAGAGAGGTGAAACAGAAGGGAACAATTAGTCTGTTCTTTAGAAGTTCAGTTCCTTGTTTATATGTTGACTGTCATCGTCTTTCCTTCACACAACTAGAACCACAACTTGCTGACAAACTGAGAACCATCCTTGATAATGTAGCCCTTGAAATGATGTAGACAGTTAAATAATGATAATTTCTCGACAAAACAATAATCCTAATGTAGGTTTATTTTTTTATGGGCTAATTATTCCTCAACCTGCTCAATTGATCCCATCCCCACAATGTTTCTAATTGTTTGTTTGTTAAACGATGTCTTAGAAATTGTATATTGCTCTGTATTTTATCACCTTTACCTGGTTGCAATCTGGTTAGTTGACATTCATGGGGGGGGGGGATTTCGACAAGGCCATTTTCTTGCCTGACGAACCTCCCCCCCTTTCTAATTTCCTTAATTTTGTGGATAGAGTCAAATACTTTCTGTGGCATTTGATAGGGAAGCTGAAAGGTCAAATATACTGTTAGGCTTTCTACTGCCAAGTTTACACCTTCACTATTGCACTGAAATGTTTTGATCGGGAAGTTGTCTAAATGGGTTATCATTTTTTGTTAGTGAGTGAAGGAAAAGCAGCCAACAAGTGCTCAGCGTATGTGGAAACTCCTTCAAGACTGTTGGAAAAGCATTCCTCATGAAGCTGGTTGAGGGAATGCCAAGAGTAGGTGTGCAAAGCTGTCATCAAGGCAAAGGGTTGCTACTTTGAAGAATCTCAAATATAAAATACATTTTATATTTAACACTTTTTTGGTTACTACATGATTCCATATTTTTTATTTCATAGTTTTGATGTCTTCACTATTATTCTACAATGTAGAAAATAGTACAAATAAAGAAACCCTGGAATGAGTAGGTGTGTCCAAACCTTTGACTGGTCCTGTATATGACATGAGCTTCAGAGATGGTGACTGTTACATTTAGGAACTGTCATCATAATTGTATTGCTGTAGTAGTAGTAGTGTTGTTGATTTAATTGAATTATGATACAATTGATTATTTAACCATAGTAGATCACCATCTTTTAATCCACAGCCTCACCAACAGAAGTGAAGTCTGCAGGTAACTGGTCTCATCAAACCTTATACTTTGGGGCGGCAGGTAACCTAGTGGTTAGAGGGTTGGACTAGTAACCGAAAGGTTACATGATCGAATCCCCGAGCTGACAAGGTACAAATCTGTCGTTCAAGGCAGTTAACCCACTGTTCCTAGGCTGTCATTGAAAATGAGAACTTGTTCTTATTAACTGACTTGCCTGGTTAAATAAAAGGTTCAATTTAAAATAAAATCAAAATACTTGTCTTAGTCTCATCAACTCAAAATCATAAGCAAAAATAATAATGAGGAATTCAATTGGGAAGTACTCATATTCTCCTCATGGTTCTGTGTTGTAAAATAAATTGTGTGCGCTCCATGTGTCACGGCCGTTGAAAGAAGTGGACCAAGGTGCAGCGTACATTTTCCTTTTCATTAGATAACGTCACCAACAAATGAAAAAACAACCGTGAAGCTTACAGGGAAAAGTGCCACCAACAAAGACAACTACCCACAAACACAGGTGGGGAAAAAGGGCTGCCTAAGTATGATTCCCAATCAGAGACAACGATAGATAGCTGTCCTTGATTGAGAACTATACCCGGCCAAAACAAAGAAATACAAAAAGATAAAAAATGGACCGTAGAATGCCCACCCCACATCACACCCTGACCTAACCAAATAGAGAAATAAAACGTCTCTCTAAGGTCAGGGCATGACACCATGTTGATTCTACCTGCAGTTTAACCTATCTCATAAACTGCACCACAAACTGTAACTACCATATTCTTTATGGTCTGGCACTTAACCAAGTGACTTCTTTTGTTGAAGGTCCTGCACAGTCAAAATCATGTTTTTCATGAAATGTGATAATATTTGGATTAAATCAGATCAGAAGTATGAAAAATTACTGTTGCTTCTGCATTGATAAAGTTGTATCATAAAGTCCCCTCTCCTTTGTCCACCACTTGGATTCAGGAGCTGTGGGGATATTAATGGCTTTTTGTGACATCACAAAATCCTCAAATTTGAATACACCAATGGTAACATCTCATTTTCTTACCTAATTTAAATAACTACCGCCTTGTAACTAACATCGCAGAATGGTGTGGTTTACATAGCAGAATGGTGTGGTTTACATAGCAGAACGGTGTGAGAACGGTGTGGTTTACGTAGCAGAACGGTGTGGTTTACATAGCAGAACGGTGTGGTTTACATAGCAGAATGGTGTGGTTTACATAGCAGAATGGTGTGGTTTACATAGCAGAACGGTGTGGTTTACGTAGCAGAACGGTGTGGTTTACGTAGCAGAACGGTGTGGTTTACGTAGCAGAACGGTGTGGTTTACGTAGCAGAACGGTGTGGTTTACGTAGCAGAACGGTGTGGTTTACGTAGCAGAACGGTGTGGTTTACGTAGCAGAACGGTGTGGTTTACGTAGCAGAACGGTGTGGTTTACGTAGCAGAACGGTGTGGTTTACGTAGCAGAACGGTGTGGTTTACGTAGCAGAACGGTGTGGTTTACGTAGCAGAATGGTGTGGTTTACGTAGCAGAATGGTGTGCTTTACGTAGCAGAATGGTGTGCTTTACATAGCAGAATGGTGTGGTTTTACGTAGCAGAATGGTGTGGTTTACGTAGCAGAATGGTGTGGTTTACATAGCAGAACGGTGTGGTTTACATAGCAGAATGGTGTGGTTTTACGTAGCAGAATGGTGTGGTTTACGTAGCAGAATGGTGTGGTTTACATAGCAGAACGGTGTGGTTTACATAGCAACGTATTTGATGAATAGGGGAAACTTGTATATATATTTTTTAAGGCAAATATACTTAGGTTTCCGCTTTCATCTGGGTCTGGTGTTAGCTAGTTACTGGCTAGCTAGGTTTTTCACAAGCATGAAACAAACGTGGGGGAAGGGTAGCCCAAAACTCTGACTAATTGTCAGGTCATTACATCAAGAGACATGCCAAACATGAGTCATACAAACTTCTTGACATCATTGATGGTCATGATATATGAACGTTGTCTGACAGTCAATACACACTGAGTGGACAAAACACCGGCTCTTTCCATGACAGACAGTTGATTTAACAGATTGTTAAATCAACTTAAAACCGTGTAGATGAAGGGGAGGAGACGGGTTAAAGAAGGATTTTTTTTTAGGCTTGAGACATTTGAGACATGGATTGTGTATGTGTGCCATTCAGAGGGTGTTTCCTATGTGTATCAACAGTGGTCCACCACCCAAAGAACATCCAGCCAACTTGACACAACTGTGGGAAGCATTGGAGTCAACATGGGCCAGCATCCCTGCGGAACGCTTTCCACACACCTTGTAGAGTCCATACCCCCAACGAATTGACACTGTTCTAAGGGGGGTGCTACTCAATATTAGGAAGGTGTTCTTAAATGTTTTCTACACTCAGTGTGTTTATATGTAAGGTACCCAGACCTCACCCTGTAAAGTTTCAACAAAAATTGTCCAAGATGATCTAGCTAGCTAAATTATATAGCCACCATTATTTCTTTATTGATGCTGTTACAATAGCCAAACCATTTGTGAAACCATGCTATGAGTTGCTTTGTCTATCAGCAAATTTGCTTGATATAATCTCATCACAACACTGCCTCCATGTTGCTTGACATATGCGGTTCCCAAGGTGAGCTCCCCAGCCTCTCCTATAAGCCTGCGGTAAACACAGTCTTTATCAGCTAATGTCACTTTTTGTCAATTTGTGGACATGTATGTAATAATAAAAACACAAAGCATAAAGGCGTCATAATTCATAAAATTCCTGTTGACTGACTGATATTATCTCATAGAACAAAATGTATAAGATCTCCAAAACCTGCGTTAACCTCGGACTTATTTGGGGTTTTTATCCCAAAAACTCTATTCATTCCCCGTAGGGATGGTTGAAAGAACTAGAGGTAACCCATTTCCGGGTTTTTGGACTACAAGCTGGCGAGCTCTATTGTGGATAAAATGCTGTGCCTGGTGACGTAGTGCACATATAAATAACTTGGCGTAGTGCACATAAAAATAAATTCCCATGTACTGAATGAAAAATCTAAATTAAATGGGTTTCCATAACATTTTCAGCTCTACTGATGATTTTGTCACAACAACTGTTGCGTTAAATAACAAATGTTCCCACTCTGGTCTTGGCAAGTGCGCTCTCGTCAACAGCTCACAGAAAAGTGGGGTTAGGATACCTACATTATGAGCTAATTTGTATTGGTCAAACGGCAGCCAATCATAGATCAACATGTCCCCAGAATAAGACCCTCGATATTTATTGGAAATGAGCATAAAGCTCATCACCGTGCATATTCACCAGCCTGTGAAGTTTATCGTAATTTATTTCATCTGAATCCTAATAAACGGCCTGCTTTCCCGAGTAATAATGAAAGGACCACACAATATATCGCGTTTAAAAAAATATTTAAAAAAACGTAGAAATAACACAAAAAAAAGAAAAAACAATTCAATGTACGACTGCACACAAAAATTAAAAGGTGGACAACTTTCTTCAAAGAGAGAAACTTAGCCTTCTCTTAATATTTCCTACCAGTTTTAAAATGGACAGTCTCTAGTGTATACATCAAGTTAACCTTGATAAAATGGTTATTATATCAATATTTGCGCAAAAAGCGTTTTCCACCGCCAATTCTCACCAATTAATTTTACCGACACATGTCAAAATAACTTATTGTCTATCGGCATTTATAAAAGTGTACGAGCATTTCCTGTGTCCATCAGCCCTGTCGTGAATTTCTTTCATGCATCAGGTAATTAATCCGCATGAAATGGTTGGATGGAAACCTGGTTACTCAAAATGCTATTTTACAGACTCAGAACGACTGTTTAGGACCTTTAACAAGTGTAACAAGTTATATTTGTATCCACAGTTACACCACAAGATGGCGCTACAGCGGGTAAATATAATTTCCTGTCTTCACCAGGAGATTTAGTTAAGAGTTCCTGAAATTAATGTCTGATTATTGCAGCGAACACAATCGTGTATTTTATTTTTGGAATCCTAAACACGAGAAATAAAACATCAGTTACTAGAGATAGTGTTCATAACCAAGTGCTCTGATATAGCAATAGAAATACATTCATGTAGATATATTCACCTGACTAAGGTGCAGTCTCCCACTACAGAGACAACCATACTCACCACCTCGACATAGCCATGGCACAAACTGCTAACAGGAAGTCAGTGTATTGGCACATTCTACAAAACCATAAACATTTTGAATGTCTTCAATTACAAGTATTTAATGTAGACTCAGCAAGATGGCATCATCACACACAACAGGGAACTTGTTGTTTCCATACATCAACATAAAAGGTGACATCACCGTGAGAATATCGTCTTATCAAACAACGTGACTGTGCTACTCTGGTACACTGACTACAAGATCAGGGACTGTTTTAATGTTGTGACTCAAACATTTTTATATATGTATATAGTGCAGAAGCTTATATAACGGTATTTCTAAGCTTTTTAAAAATGGAAATGTCATATATTTTTTTACATAAAAACTGTTTGGTCGATGATACCAATGAATTTATGTTTGCAGATTACAAGATCAACGACTGATATTTGAATGATCTTCTACTGTGACATGATACTTCTACTGTGACATGATACTTCTACTGTGACATGATACTTCTACTGTGACATGATACTTCTACTGTGACATGCAGCATAGGCTAGCATTTGTATTGTTAATACATTAGTAGTTATTAATTAATGAATCTACATTTTCTTATTATGTACACTAGATGACCAAAGGTATGTGGACACCTGCTCGTCCAACATCTCATCACAAATTCATGGGCATTAATATGGAGTTGGTCCCCCCTTTTCTGCTATAACAGCCTCCGCTTTTCTGGGAAGGCTTTCCACTAGATGTTGGAACATTGCTGCGGGGACTTACTTACATTCAGCCACAAGAGCATTAGTGAGGTCAGGTACTGATGTTGTGCGATTAGGCCTGGCTCACAGTCAGCATTCCAATTTATCCCAAAGGTGTTTGATGGGGTTGAGGTCAGGGCTCTGTGCAGCCCAGTCATGTTCTTCCACAACGATCTCAACAAACCAGTTCTGCATGGGACTCGCTTTGTGCACAGGGACATTGTTATGATTAAACAGGAATCATCTAGAACATAATGTTAGCGTTAAGATCTCCCTTCACTGGAACTAAGGGGCCTAGCACCGAACCATGAAAAACATCCTCAGACCATTTTTCCTCCTCCACCAAACCTTACAGTTGGCGCTATGCATTGTGGCAGGTAGCGTTCTCCAAACCCAGATTTGTCCGTCAGACTGCCAGATGGTGAGGCGTGATTCATCACAGTTCTTATGCTGACGTTGCTTCCAGAGGCAGTTTGGAACTCGGTAGAGTGTTGCAACCGAGGACAAACGATTTATACGCGCTACACACTTCAGCACTCGGTCGGTCCCATTCTGTGAGCTTGTGTGGCTTCACGGCTGAGCCGTTGTTGCTCCTAGACGTTTCCACTTCACAATAACAGCACTTACAGTTGACCGGGGCTGCTCTAGCAGGGAATACATTTGATGAACTGATTTATTGGAAAGGTGGCATCCTATGACGGTGCCACGTTGAAAGTCACTGAGCTCTTCAGTAAGGCCATTCTACTGCTAATGTTTGTCTATAGAGATTGCATGGCTGTGTGCCTGATTTTATACACCTGTCAGCAACGGGTGTGGTTGAAATAGCCGAATCCACTAATTTTAAGGGTTGTCCACATACTTTTGTATATATAGTGTATGTAATATATATTGGATCGTCCAACCCTCCATGATAAAATGAGACAGCAGACAGAGCTTAATAATTGACATACAATGTATTTATTCATTTTTGGTTATTTTCTGCCATTTAGAACTTTCCGTTGTGTACATTTTGTCTCTCTAGCAACTGTTTTTTTAAAAAGTCTAAAAAGGAAAAGGAAAAATACAATCGTTGCTAAACACCTAAAAGGGACGACATGCATGGAAGACGAGAAACAGTAGATTTTTTTTCTTTATTTTTCTTGTTATGCATTTTTTTCTTCTTCTTCTTCTTCTTCTTTTTGAGTAACATGATGCGTCCACGTCAGGCTCCAACACACGCGGCTGGTGCGGCTTTGTGAAACAGTATTAGAAAAAAAAAACTACATGTGACTCTAAATTATCTTCTTTTTTTAAACGAGAGAAAAATAAGTGGTTATAAAAATAAAGAAAAAGACTTGATGTCAGACGATGGAGGAAGAGGAGGAGAGAGAGGAAGAGGAGGAGAGAGAGAGGAGGAGAGAGAGAGGAGGAGAGAGAGAGAGGAGGAGAGAGAGAGGAGGAGAGAGAGAGGAAGAGGAGGAGAGAGAGGAAGAGGAGGAGAGAGAGAGGAGGAGAGAGAGAGAGGAGGAGAGAGAGAGGAGAGGAGGAGAGAGAGAGGAAGAGGAGGAGAGAGAGAGGAGGAGAGAGAGAGAGAGGAAGAGGAGGAGAGAGGAGGAGAGAGAGAGAGGAAGAGGAGGAGAGAGAGAGAGGAGAGAGAGAGAGGAGGAGAGAGGAGGAGAGAGAGAGAGAGAGAGAGGAAGAGGAGGAGAGAGAGAGGAGGAGAGAGAGAGGAGGAGAGAGAGGGGAGAGAGAGAGAGGAGAGAAAGAGGAGAGAGAGAGGAGGAGAGATGGATTGGGGAGGGAGAGGAGGAGAGAGAGAGGAGCAGGAGAGAGAGGAGGAGAGAGAGGAGGAGGAGAGAGGAGGCGAGAGAGAGGGATGGGGGAGGGAGGGAGAGGAGGAGAGAGAGGGATGGGGGAGGGAGGGGGGAAAGAGAGAGGAGGGAAGAGCTAGGGGGTTATATTGCATCAGGAGTGGAGGGGGGGAGGATGGGGGAAGAGAGAGGAGGGAAGAGCTAGGGGGTTATGTTGCATCGGGAGTGGAGGGGGAGAGGGATGGGGGAGGGAGGGAGAGGAGGGGGGAGGATGGTGTGGAGGGAGAGGAGGGGGATGCTCAGGTACAGGTAAAGTAGGGGGAAGTTGTTTCAGTTTGAGGTATGACTGATATGTGGGGGGGGGGTAGAGGGGTGGCTGTGTGAGGGTGGAGGAAGTGGAATTTGAAGGGTAGAGGGGTGGGGGGCGTTTGGGGTGAGTGTGTGTCTCAGTTTGAGGTGTCCGAGTGCACGCTGCCCGGTGCCCCGTGAGGGGGGGTGAGGGAGGGGGGGTCGGTGCTGTCCTGCCATCCACTATCAACCTGGAGAGAGAGAGAGAGAAAGGGAAGCGTGGAGGGAGAGAGAAAGAGAAGGAGAGAAAGAGATGAAAAGAGGGAGTGAAAAATATTTTATACAAGACATCAATTGAAGGTATTCACATGAGTTGGTCACCCACCTACAATATCTGTTTTAAAAAACTGGCATAGACAGTGGTGGTGAACAGAGTGTTACCATAGATACTGACATGGAAACAGTGGTGGTAAACAGAGTGTTACCATAGATACTGACATGGAAACAGTGGTGGTAAACAGAGTGTTACCATAGATACTGACATGGAAACAGTGGTGGTAAACCGAGTGTTACCATAGATACTGACATGGAAACAGAGTGTTACCATAGATACTGACATGAAGACAGTGGTGGTAAACAGAGTGTTACCATAGATACTGACATGGAAACAGTGGTGGTAAACAGAGTGTTACCATAGATACTGACATGGAAACAGTGGTGGTAAACCGAGTGTTACCATAGATACTGACATGGAAACAGAGTGTTACCATAGATACTGACATGAAGACAGTGGTGGTAAACAGAGTGTTACCATAGATACTGACATGAAGACAGTGCTTGTAAACATAGTGTTACCATAGATACTGACATGAAGACAGTGGGGAGGAAACAGAGTGTTACCATAGATACTGACATGGAAACAGAGTGTTACCATAGATACTGACATGGAAACAGTGGTGGTAAACAGAGTGTTACCATAGATACTGACATGAAGACAGTGCTTGTAAACATAGTGTTACCATAGATACTGACATGAAGACAGTGGGGATTAAACAGAGTGTTACCATAGATACTGACATGGAAACAGAGTGTTACCATAGATACTGACACGAAGACAGTGGTGGTAAACAGAGTGTTACCATAGATACTCACATGGAGACAGTGGGGAGGAAACAGAGTTCCTCCAGGCAGCTCCTCATAACATCCCGTCAGGAGTGTAGCACGGCGCTGGGTATCCACCTGGAGGAACAGACCAGCAGGGGGCGCTTTACACACTAGTACAGACTAATACTACATTTATACACACACTGGCACACACTAATACTACATTTATACACACTAATACTACATTTATACACACACTGGTACACACATACTACATTTATACACACTAACACTACATTTATACACACTAATACTACATGTATACACACTAACACTACATGTATACACACACTGGTACACACTAATACTACATTTATACACACTAACACTACATTTATACACACTAATACTACATGTACACAGACTAATACTACATTTATACACACACTGGTACACACTAATACTACATTGATACACACTAATACTACATTTATACACACACTGGAACACACTAATACTACATTCATACACACTAACACTACATTTATACACACTAATACTACATTTATACAAACACTGGTACACACTAATACTACATGTATACACACTAACACTACATTTATACACACACTGGTACACACTAATACTACATTTATACACACTAACACTACATTTATACACACTAATACTACATGTATACACACTAATACTACATTTATACACACACTGGTACACACTAATACTACATTTATACTCTCTGGTACACACTAATACTCTCCTGTCCTATTCGGTGTCCTGTGTGAATCTAAGTGTGCGTTCTCTAATTCTCTCTTTCTCTCTCGGAGGACTTGAGCCCTAGGACCATGCCCCAGGACTACCTGACATGATGACTCCTTGCTGTCCCCAGTCCACCTGGCCGTGCTGCTGCTCCAGTTTCAACTCTTCTGCCTTATTATTATTCGACCATGCTGGTCATTTATGAACATTTGAACATCTTGGCCATGTTGTTATAATCTCCACCCGGCATAGCCAGAAGAGGACTGGCCACCCCACATATGCTCTCTCTAATTCTCTCTTTCTCTCTCTCTCTCTCTCAGAGGACCTGAGCCCTAGGACCATGCCCCAGGACTACCTGACATGATGACTCCTTGCTGTCCCCAGTCCACCTGACCGTGCTGCTGCTCCAGTTTCAACTGTTCTGCCTTATTATTATACGACCATGCTGGTCATTTATGAACATTTGAACATCTTGGCCATGTTCTGTTATAATCTCCACCCGGCACAGCCAGAAGAGGACTGGCCACCCCACATAGCCTGGTTCCTCTCTAGGTTTCTTCCTAGGTTTTGGCCTTTCTAGGGAGTTTTTCCTAGCCCCCGTGCTTCTCCACCTGCATTGCTTGCTGTTGGGGGTTTTAGGCTGGGTTTCTGTACAGCACTTTGAGATAGATATCAGCTGATGTACGAAGGGCTATATAAATACATTTGATTTGATTTATACACACTAATACTACATTTATACACACACTGGTACACACTAATACTACATTTATACACACTAACACTACATTTATACACACTGATACTACATTTATACACACTTATACTACATTTATTCACAAACTGGTACACACACTAATACTACATGTATACACACACACTAATACTACATTTATACACAAACTGGTACACACACTAATACTACATTTATACACAAACTGGTACATACTAATACTACATTTATACACACACTAACACACAGACTGTTGCACATTAACACTGCAAACTCAAACACTAATACACACACACACACACACACACACACACACACACACACACACACACACACACACAACACACACACACACACACACACACACACACACACACACACACACACACACACACAGGGTTCCAAGAGTTCCAACAGGGGGCTAAAAGGTGCAACTGAACAGGGGTCAGAGGGGCTCTATAGGGGCTGGGGGGGTTGGTAGCTGATACTACTAAAAGGTACAACTGAACAGGGGTCAGAGGGCTCTATAGGGGCTGGGGGGGTTGGTAGCTGATACTACTAAAAGGTACAACTGAACAGGGGTCAGAGGGGCTCTATAGGGGCTGGGGGGGGTTGGTAGCTGATACTAAGGGGTATCAATGATACCACCGGGAACACAGGTGGCAGTTTGGGGGGATTGAGGGGGGGTAGGAGAGAGGAACAGCAGCTATAACAGGGGAACCATTTTGGGGAGGGGGATGCAGGCCTACCTGAGGCTGCAGAGGAGGGCTGAGAAATAACCCCTCCCCATTGGTCGGGTGTAAACCGGGGTGGGCGTGGCCTGTGTTGGGCCGACTGTACGACCCTGGCGAGCCTGCGGAATGTCATAACCAGCCAATCAGGAGAGAGGCTTTTGTGGCAGGGAGCGGTTGATTGGTGGGGCGGGTAATAAGAGGCGGGTTTAAACTTTGTTAGAAGGGAGACTATGGGAGAAGTAATTGTGTGAAAAAGATGTGGCTGGTCTTGGTGGTGCCACTGTGTGTGTTTGTATGCGAGCGAACGCGTGAAATGCACCCCCACATGGTCTACGACTGTGTGTGTGTGTGTGCCCCCGAGTGGGTGTTTGATGTCCAAATGTGTGTGTGATATCCGAGAGTGAGTGATCCTGGCGCGTATGCACACGTGTGTGTCAAGTCTGAGTGTGTGTGTGATGTCCGAGCGTGAGTGATACTGGCGCGTACGCACACGTGTGTGTTTGTGTGATGTCCGAGAGTGTACCTGAGTTGGGCGTGGCGGGGGAGTTGGCCTGGCTGGCCTGTGAGGAGACGCTGGCTGCATCTACAGCTGTTTTCACAGCATACAGGTTCGCTTCCCTCCTGGAACTTCCCTATGTTCTTCTTGTACCTGATCCTCTTGTTACCAACCAGTTAGACACCTGAAAGAGAGAAGTAGGGGGGGGGGGGGGAGTAGAGGGGGGGAGAGAGAGAGAGAGAGAGAAGTAGAGAGGGGGGGAGAGAGAGAGAGACGTAGGGGGGGAGTAGAGGGGGGGAGAGAGAGAGAAGTAGAGGGGGGCAGGGAGAGAGAGAGACGTAGGGGGGGCAGGGAGAGAAGTAAGGTGGGGGGGGGGGTAAGGAGAGAAGTAGGGGGGGAGAGAGGGTGGGAGACATAGGGGGGGCAGGGAGAGAGAGACGTAGGGGGGCAGGAAGAGAAGTAGGGGGGGAGAGAGAGAGAGAAAGAGAGAGAGAGAGAGAGAGAGAGGGAGTAGGGGGCAGGAGAGGGGGGGGGCACGGAGCAAATAGAGGAAGTAGGCGGCAGGGAGAGGGAGGGGGGAGAAGGAGGGGGAGAGAGAACTCAGTTTGAGGAAAAATGAAAATGATCTCTCATTTGAATCAAGTGATAACTAAGACCTAGTCAAGTCTGAATTAAGTGATAACTAATACCTAGTCAAGTCTGAATCAAGTGCACTGCAGGTGCCAGAGCGTGTTTCTGGGAACTTTAAGACATGAATCACATTCTATTCTTCTCACCTCCTGGGGAAACGTTCAGATAACAACCTGTTCCTGATACAGTAAGTCTAACGTGGCTGTGGTCAAAAGTAGTGCACTTTGGTGGTCTCACATCTACCCTGTAATTGAATTGACTTTAGTTGACAATTTAAAGTAAACATGAGCAATAATACCAACAGTAGTGACAATATGAACAGCAGTATTAATACCTCCTATAACCCTCTACCCCCCTAATCTTAATACCTCCATATCACCCTCTACCCAATAATTATTAATACCTCCTATAACCCCCTCTACCCTACCCTAATATAATCACCTCCTATAAACCTCCTACCCTAATATTAATACCTACTTATAACCCTCTACCTAATATTAATACCTCCTATAACCCCCTACCCCTAATATTAATTTACATACTATAACCCTCTACCCATAATATTAATCCCTCCTATAACCCTCTCCCTAATATTAATACCTCCTATAACCCCCTACCCTAATATTAATACCTCCTATAACCCTCTACCCTAATTATAATACCTCCTATAACCCCTACCCTAATATTAATCCCTCCTATAATCCCCTACCCTAATATGTAATACCTCCTATTAACCCTCTACCCTTTAATATTAATACCTCCTTAACCCTCTACCATAATATTAATACCTCCTATAACCCTCTACCCTAATATTAATACCTCCTATAACCCTCTACCCTAATATTAATACCTCCTATAACCCTCTACCCTAATATTAATACCTCCTATAACCCCTATACCCTAATATTAATACCTCCTATAACCCTCTACCCCTAATATTAATACCTCCTATAACCCTCTACCCTAATATTAATACCTCCTATAACCCTCTACCCTAATATTAATACCTCCTAAACCCTCTACCCTAATATTATACCTCCTATAACCCTCTACCCTAATATTAATACCTCCAATAACCCTCCTACCCTAATATTAATACCCTCCTATAACCCCCTACCCTAATATTAATACCTCCTATAACCCTCTACCCTAATATTACTACCTCCCATAACCCCCTACCCTAATATTAATACCTCCTATAACCCCCTACCCTAATATTAATACCTCCTATAACCCTCCTACCCTAATATTAATACCTCCCATAACCCCCTACCCTAATATTAATACCTCCTATAACCCTCTACCCTAATATTAATACCTCCTATAACCCTCTACCCTAATATTAATACCTCCTATAACCCTCTACCCTAATATAATACCTCCTATAACCCTCTACCCTAATATTAAACCTCCTATAACCCCCTACCCTAATATTATACCTCCTATAACCCCCTACCCTAATATTAATACCTCCTATAACCTCTACCCTAATATTAATACCTCCTATAACCCTCTACCCTAATATTAATACCTCCTATAACCCTCTACCCTAATATTAATACCTCCTATAACCCTCTACCCTAATATTAATACCTCCTATAACCCCCTACCCTAATATTAATACCTCCTATAACCCTAATCCTCCAACCCTCTACCCTAATATTAATACCTCCCATAAACCCTCTACCCTAATATTAATACCTCCTATAACCCTCTACCCTAATATTAATACCTCATATAACCCTCTACCCTAATATTAATACCTCCTATAACCCTCTACCCTAATATTAATACCTCTATAACCCCTCTACCCTAATATTAATACCTCTATAACCCCCTACCCTAATATTAATACCTCCCATAACCCTCTACCCTAGTATTAATACCTCCTATAACCCTCTTACCCTAATATTAATACCTCCTATAACCCCCTACCCTAATATTAATACCTCCTATAACCCTCTACCCTAATATTAATACCTCCTATAACCCCCTACCCTAATATTAATACCTCCCATAACCCTCTACCCTAATATTAATACCTCCTATAACCCTCTACCCTAATATTAATACCTCCTATAACCCTCTACCCCTAATATTAATACCTCCTATAACCCTCTACCCTAATATTAATACCTCCTATAACCCTCTACCCTAATATTAATACCTCCTATAACCCTCTACCCTAATATTAATACCTCCTATAACCCTCTACCCTAATATTAATACCTCCCATAACCCCCTACCCTAATATTAATACCTCCTATAACCCCCTACCCTAATATTAATACCTCCTATAACCCTACCCTAATATTAATACCTCCTATAACCCCCTACCCTAATATTAATACCTCCTATAACCCTCTACCCTAATATTAATACCTCCTATAACCCTCTACCCTAATATTAATACCTCCTATAACCCTCTACCCTAATATTAATACCTCCCATAACCCTCTACCCTAATATTAATACCTCCTATAACCCTCTACCCTAATATTAATACCTCCTATAACCCCCTACCCTAATATTAATACCTCCTATAACCCCCTACCCTAATATTAATACCTCCTATAACCCTCTACCCTAATATTAATACCTCCTATAACCCTCTACCCTAATATTAATACCTCCTATAACCCTCTACCCTAATATTAATACCTCCTATAACCCTCTACCCTAATATTAATACCTCCTATAACCCTCTACCCTAATATTAATACCTCCTATAACCCCCTACCCTAATATTAATACCTCCTATAACCCTCTACCCTAATATTAATACCTCCTATAACCCCTTACCCTAATATTAATACCTCCTATAACCCTCTACCCTAATATTAATACCTCCTATAACCCTCTACCCTAATATTAATACCTCCTATAACCCTCTACCCTAATATTAATACCTCCTATAACCCTCTACCCTAATATTAATACCTCCTATAACCCTCTACCCTAATATTAATACCTCCTATAACCCTCTACCCTAATATTAATACCTCCCATAACCCTCTACCCTAATATTAATACCTCCTATAACCCTCTACCATAATATTAATACCTCCTATAACCCCCTACCCTAATATTAATACCTCCTATAACCCTCTACCCTAATATTAATACCTCCTATAACCCCCTACCCTAATATTAATACCTCCTATAACCCCCTACCCTAATATTAATACCTCCTATAACCCTCTACCCTAATATTAATACCTCCTATAACCCTCTACCCTAATATTAATACCTCCCATAACCCTCTACCCTAATATTAATACCTCCTATAACCCTCTACCCTAATATTAATACCTCCTATAACCCTCTACCCTAATATTAAAACCTCCTATAACCCTCTACCCTAATATTAATACCTCCCATAACCCTCTACCCTAATATTAATACCTCCTATAACCCTCTACCCTAATATTAATACCTCCTATAACCCTCTACCCTAATATTAATACCTCCTATAACCCTCTACCCTAATATTAATACCTCCTATAACCCTCTACCCTAATATTAATACCTCCCATAACCCTCTACCCTAATATTAATACCTCCATAACCCTCTACCCTAATATTAATACCTCCTATAACCCTCTACCCTAATATTAATACCTCCTATAACCCTCTACCATAATATTAATACCTCCTATAACCCTCTAACCTAATATTAACAGTAGTATTAATACCTCCCATAACCCTCTACCCTAATATTAATACCTCCTATAACCCTCTACCCTAATATTAATACCTCCCATAACCCTCTACCCTAATATTAATACCTCCTATAACCCTCTACCCTAATATTAACAGTAGTATTAATACCTCCTATAACCCTCTACCCTAATATTAATACCTCCTATAACCCTCTACCATAATATTAACAGTAGTATTAATACCTCCTATAACCCCCTACCCTAATATTAATACCTCCTATAACCCTCTACCCTAATATTAATACCTCCCATAACCCTCTACCCTAATATTAATACCTCCTATAACCCTCTACCCTAATATTAATACCTCCTATAACCCTCTACCCTAATATTAATACCTCATATAACCCTCTACCATAATATTAACAGTAGTATTAATACCTCCTATAACCCTCTACCATAATATTAACAGTAGTAGTAATACCTCCCATAACCCTCTACCATAATATTAACAGTAGTATTAATACCTCCCATAACCCTCTACCCTAATATTAATACCTCCTATAACCCTCTACCCTAATATTAATACCTCCTATAACCCTCTACCCTAATATTAATACCTCCTATAACCCTCTACCCTAATATTAATACCTCCTATAACCCTCTACCCTAATATTAATACCTCCTATAACCCTCTACCCTAATATTAACAGTAGTATTAATACCTCCTATAACCCTCTACCCTAATATTAATATCTCCCATAACCCTCTACCCTAATATTAACAGTAGTATTAATACCTCCCA
>NW_022262728.1:85000-104404 GCF_002021735.2 Oncorhynchus kisutch
TTCAAACAGCACTTTCATGCGTTTTGCCAGCAGCTCTTCGTTGTGCGTCAAGCATTGCGCTGTTTATGACTTCAAGCCAATCAACTACCGAGATTAGGCTGGTGTAACCGATGTGAAATGGCTAGCTAGTTAGCGGGGGGCGCGCTAATAGCATTTCAAACGTCCCTCGCTCTGAGACTTGGAGTAGTTATTCCCCTTGCTCTGCTCAATATTGTTATAATTGTCATTATTACAAATACATTTTTTTTAAATCTTCAGATTAATTTGGTCCTCCAATAATCGGTATCGGCGTTGAAAAATCATAATCGGTCGACCTCTACTGAACACCCTAATTGACAAACAAAACAAAGGCAAAGTCTTCTCATGCATTGTTGATTGCCAAAAGCTTTTGACTCAATTTGGCACGAGGGTCACGAGGGTCTGCTGTAGGCACGAGGGTCACGAGGGTCTGCTGTAGGCACGAGGGTCTGCTGTAGACACGAGGGTCACGAGGGTCTGCTGTAGGCACGAGGGTCTGCTGTAGGCACGAGGGTCACGAGGGTCTGCTGTAGGCACGAGGGTCACGAGGGTCTGCTGTAGGCACGAGGGTCACGAGGGTCTGCTGTAGGCACGAGGGTCTGCTGTAGGCACGAGGGTCACGAGGGTCTGCTGTAGGCACGAGGGTCACGAGAGTCTGCTGTAGGCACGAGGGTCTGCTGTAGGCACGAGGGTCACGAGGGTCTGCTGTAGGCACGAGGGTCTGCTGTAGGCACGAGGGTCTGCTGTAGGCACAAGGGTCTGCTGTAGGCACGAGGGTCACAAGGGTCTGCTGTAGGCACGAGGGTCACGAGGGTCTGCTGTAGGCACGAGGGTCACGAGGGTCTGCTGTAGGCACGAGGGTCACGAGGGTCTGCTGTAGGCACGAGGGTCTGCTGTAGGCACGAGGGTCACGAGGGTCTGCTGTAGGCACGAGGGTCACGAGGGTCTGCTGTAGGCACGAGGGTCACGAGGGTCTGCTGTAGGCACAAGGGTCTGCTGTAGGCACAAGGGTCTGCTGTAGGCACGAGGGTCACGAGGGTCTGCTGTACTGATGGAAAGTGGTGTTGGGGAAAAATACAACATAATATCAATGTACATCAACAACAAGTGTGCAGCTTGAGGACGCAGCTTGAGCCCCGCCCTCTTCAACATATATATCAATGTACATCAACAACAAGTGTGCAACTTGAGGATGCAGCTTGAGCCCCACCCTCTTCAACATATATAACAATGTACATCAACAACAAGTGTGCAACTTGAGGATGCAGCTTGAGCCCCGCCCTCTTCAACATATATATCAATGAATTGGCGAGGGCACTAGAACAGTCTGCAGCACCCGGCCTTGGAATCTGAAGTCAAACGTGTCTCCTGTTTGGTGATCTGGTGCTTCTGTCCCCAAACAAGGAGGGCCTACAGCAGCACCTAGATCTTCTGCACAGATTCTGTCAGACCTGGGCCCTGACAGTAAATCTCAGTAAGACAAAAATAATGGTGTTCCAAAAAAGGTCCAGTCACCAGGACCACAAATATAAATTCCACCTAGACACCGTTGCCCTAGAGCACAGAGAAAACTATACATACCTCAGCCTAAACATCAGCGCCACAGGTAACTTCCACAAAGCTGTGAACGATCTGAGATACAAGACAAGATGGGCCTCCTACACCATCAAAAGGAACATTACTTTTTTAAAAACTTGAATCAGTTATAGAACCCATTGCCCTCCATGGTTGTGAGGTCTGGGGTCCGTTCACCAACCAAGAATTCACTAAATTGATACTCTGCAGACAGACAGACAGACGTAGTCCCAGCTGTGACCAGCAGAGTGCACCCTTCCCCTGTTTCTAGCCCACTAGTGAGCAGACATAAGGGCCACTATAGAAGCCAGTGTTGTTTCCTCCTCCATGCTCTAACATTCAGGCCTCATAACCAGTTACCAGGCTGGAAACTAATTAAGACAACTGATTGTGGGCTGGTTCACCTGGTCAAGGGCTTTAACTAGCTCACCTGGTTCACCTGGTCAAGGGCTTTAACTAGCTCACCTGGTTCACCTGGTCAAGGGCTTTATCAGTAGTTAACAAGTTGAATCAGATGTGTTTGCTCTGGAATAGCTACAATACATGGAATGACTGGCGGGCCCCGTGGAGAGGTTTGAGAACCACTCGTCTGATAGGTGTAGTAACGCTGTAGGAGTTACTGGTCTCTTGGTGCGTCCCAAATGGTACTCTATTCCCCCTAGGCCCATAGGGTTCTGGTCTGAATGGTACTCTATTCCCCCTAGACCCATAGGGTTCTGGTCTGAATGGTACTCTATTCCCCCTAGACCCATAGGGTTCTGGTCTGAATGGTACTCTATTCCCCCTAGGCCCATAGGGTTCTGGTCTGAATGGTACTCTATTCCACTAGGCCCATAGGGTTCTGGTCTGAATGGTACTCTATTCCACTAGGCCCATAGGGTTCTGGTCTGAATGGTACTCTATTCCACTAGGTCCATAGGGTTCTGGTCTGAATGGTACTCTATTCCACTAGGCCCATAGGGTTCTGGTCTGAATGGTACTCTATTCCACTAGGCCCAAAGGGTTCTGGTCTAAATGGTACTCTATTCCACTAGGCCCATAGGGTTCTGGTCTGAATGGTACTCTATTCCACTAGGCCCATAGGCTTCTGGTCTGAATGGCACTCTATTCCACTAGGCCCATAGGGTTCTGGTCTGAATGGTACTCTATTCCACTAGGCCCAAAGGGTTCTGGTCTAAATGGTACTCTATTCCACTAGGCCCATAGGGTTCTGGTCTGAATGGTACTCTATTCCACTAGGCCCATAGGGTTCTGGTCTGAATGGTACTCTATTCCACTAGGCCCATAGGGTTCTGGTCTGAATGGTACTCTATTCCACTAGGCCCATAGGGTTCTGGCCAGAATGGTACTTTATTCCACTAGGCCCATAGGGTTCTGGTCTGAATGGTACTCTATTCCACTAGGCCCATAGGGTTCTGGCCAGAATGGTTCTCTATTCCACTAGACCCATAGGGTTCTGGTCTGAATGGTACTCTATTCCCCCTAGACCCATAGGGTTCTGGTCTGAATGGTACTCTATTCCCCCTAGACCCATAGGGTTCTGGTCTGAATGGTACTCTATTCCCCCTAGACCCTTACTGGGTCTAGGGGGAATAGAGTGGGGGAATAGAGTGGTGAATGACCGGTATGCTGTCTAAATATATGTCTGTCTGGTGGTTTAATGTGTCTTACTGATTGGTTCTCAGAAAGGCTTCTGTCAGACTGGTGTATTACTGGTTACTGATTGGTTCTCAGAAAGGCTTCTGTCAGACTGGTGTATTACTGGTTACTGATTGGTTCTCAGAAAGGCTTCTGTCAGACTAGTGTATTACTGGTTACTGATTGGTTCTCAGAAAGGCTTCTGTCAGACTGGTGTATTACTGGTTACTGATTGGTTCTCAGAAAGGCTTCTGTCAGTCTGGACCCGTCAGGCATATTTAGACAACTAACCAGTAATACACCAGTCTGACAGGGTACTGGTTAGGGTCCAGTCTGACAGGGTACTGGTTAGGGTCCAGTCTGACAGGGTACTGGTTAGGGTCCAGTCTGACAGGGTACTGGTTAGGGTCCAGTCTGACAGGGTACTGGTAGGGTCCAGTCTGACAGGGTACTGGTAGGGTCCAGTCTGACAGGGTACTGGTAGGGTCCAGTCTGACAGGGTACTGGTTAGGGTCCAGTCTGACAGGGTACTGGTTAGGGTCCAGTCTGACAGGGTACTGGTTAGGGTCCAGTCTGACAGTCTGAGGGTACTGGTTAGGGTCCAGTCTGACAGGGTACTGGTAGGGTCCAGTCTGACAGGGTACTGGTTAGGGTCCAGTCTGACAGGGTACTGGTTAGGGTCCAGTCTGACAGGGTACTGGTTAGGGTCCAGTCTGACAGGGTACTGGTTAGGGTCCAGTCTGACAGGGTACTGGTTAGGGTCCAGTCTGACAGGGTACTGGTAGGGTCCAGTCTGACAGGGTACTGGTTAGGGTCCAGTCTGACAGGGTACTGGTTAGGGTCCAGTCTGACAGGGTACTGGTTAGGGTCCAGTCTGACAGGGTACTGGTTAGGGTCCAGTCTGACAGGGTACTGGTTAGGGTCCAGTCTTACAGGGTAATAGTTCACAGAGAATTCACCCAACAAAGGACGACATAAGAAACTTAACCATTTCCTTCTTTAGTGTGTGTGTGTGTGTGTGTGTGTGTGTGTGTGTGTGTGTGTGTGTGTGTGTGTGTGTGTGTGTGTGTGTGTGTGTGTGTGTGTGTGTGTGTGTGTGTGTGTGTGTAAGCCTTTGGTTGTAAGAAGATCAGGTTTAAGTAGCGTCTGTTAGTATTTACTGAAGATTGACACGCACACATTCTGAGAGATAGAGAGAGAGAGAGACAGCGAGAGAGAGAGACAGCGAGAGAGAGAGAGAGACCGCGAGAGAGAGAGAGCGAGAGAGAGACAGAGCTAGAGAGAGACAGAGAGCGAGAGAGACAGAGCGCGAGAGAGAGCGAGAGAGCGAGAGACAGAGAGAGTAGCAGTGGTTTGTGTGGCTGTTGCTATGGTAGCATTGCCAGCTTTCCCTGGCATCCCCTTACTGCCAAAACAACAGATACGACACACACACTCTCTCTCCCTCACACACACACAGAGGCGTTAATTAGGGCGTCTCTTAAGGAGCCACTAAAGACCCTGTGAAAAATGAATGCTCATTTGAGAGGTCATTAATTTGCACAGTTATGCAAATTAGGTGGCAATTACAGCGTAGTTCCCTGGATCAGCTCACATTTATAATCACACAATGAGGGATATGACAGCATCCACATCTGGCAACCGGCCAGTCTACAATATACACACAGAGACACACACAGTCTACAATACAGACAGACAGACAGACGGACGGACGGACGGACGGACAAAAGCTAACCTCTGCTGGTTGCAGACCTAACCTGGCAATTAACAGCAAACAGCCCAATATGATAAATGACAATACTGTTACTGTAATTGTATAGGTCTTGGTGCCGAGTTGGTTACTGTAATTGTATAGGCCTTGGTGCCGAGTTGGTTACTGTAATTGTATAGGTCTTAGTGCTGAGTTACAGTTACTGTAAATGTATAGGTCTTGGTGCTGAGTTACAGTTACTGTAATTGTATAGGCCTTAGTGCTGAGTTACAGTTACTGTAATTGTATAGGCCTTAGTGCTGAGTTACAGTTACTGTAATTGTATAGGTCTTGGTGCTGAGTTGGTTACTGTAATTGTATAGGCCTTGGTGCCGAGTTGGTTACTGTAATTGTATAGGCCTTAGTGCTGAGTTAGTTACTGTAATTGTATAGGCCTTAGTGCTGAGTTAGTTACTGTAATTGTATAGGCCTTAGTGCTGAGTTGGTTACTGTAATTGTATAGGTCTTAGTGCTGAGTTAGTTACTGTAATTGTATAGGCCTTAGTGCTGAGTTACAGTTACTGTAATTGTATAGGTCTTAGTGCTGAGTTACAGTTACTGTAATTGTATAGGCCTTAGTGCAGAGTTAGTTACTGTAATTGTATAGGCCTTAGTGCTGAGTTACAGTTACTGTAATTGTATATGTCTTAGTGCTGAGTTACAGTTACTGTAATTGTATAGGCCTTAGTGCTGAGTTAGTTACTGTAATTGTATAGGCCTTAGTGCTGAGTTAGTTACTGTAATTGTATAGGCCTTAGTGCTGAGTTAGTTACTGTAATTGTATAGGCCTTAGTGCTGAGTTACAGTTACTGTAATTGTATAGGTCTTAGTGCTGAGTTACAGTTACTGTAATTGTATAGGTCTTAGTGCTGAGTTGGTTGCAAGTTCAAACCCCCGAGCTGACAAGGTACAAATCGGTCGTTCTGTCCCTGAACAGGCAGTTAACCCACTAGGCCGTCATTGAAAATAAGAATTTGTTCTTGACTTGCCTAGTAACTGAAAAGTTAAAAAATCTATAAAATGGGCAGTCACTGCCCTCATGGGACTTTTATCAGCGGTTTCATTCTGTTACAGCATCAATGTAGAAAATAATTATCAAACCAAAGAACTAGTTCAAAAAGCTCTAATCGCTCAGCACTAGTGGGCCTCTATCTGAAACTGGCAACCAAACACAGATACATCTTTCCCTAACTGACACTCTGCTGAAACTGGCAACCAAACACAGATACATCTTTCCCTAACTGACACTCTGCTGAAACTGGCAACCAAACACAGATACATCTTTCCCTAACTGACACTCTGCTGAAACTGGCAACCAAACACAGATACATCTTTCCCTAACTGACAATCTGCTGAAACTGGCAACCAAACACAGATACATCTTTCCCTAACTGACACTCTGCTGAAACTGGCAACCAAACACAGATACATCTTTCCCTAACTGACACTCTGCTGAAACTGGCAACCAAACACAGATACATCTTTCCCTAACTGACACTCTGCTGAAACTGGCAACCAAACACAGATACTACTACATCTTTCCCTAACTGAAACTCTGCTGAAACTGGCAACCAAACACAGATACATCTTTCCCTAACTGACACTCTGCTGAAACTGGCAACCAAACACAGATACATCTTTCCCTAACTGACACTCTGCTGAAACTGGCAACCAAACACAGATACATCTTTCCCTAACTGACACTCAGCTGAAACTGGCAACCAAACACAGATACATCTTTCCCTAACTGACACTCTACTGAAACTGGCAACCAAACACAGATACATCTTTCCCTAACTGACACTCTGCTGAAACTGACAACCAAACACAGATACATCTTTCCCTAACTGACACTCTGCTGAAACTGGCAACCAAACACAGATACTACTACATCTTTCCCTAACTGACACTCTGCTGAAACTGGCAACCAAACACAGATACATCTTTCCCTAACTGACACTCTGCTGAAACTGGCAACCAAACACAGATACATCTTTCCCTAACTGACACTCTGCTGAAACTGGCAACCAAACACAGATACATCTTTCCCTAACTGACACTCAGCTGAAACTGGCAACCAAACACAGATACATCTTTCCCTAACTGACACTCTGCTGAAACTGGCAACCAAACACAGATACATCTTTCCCTAACTGACACTCTGCTGAAACTGGCAACCAAACACAGATACATCTTTCCCTAACTGACACTCTGCTGAAACTGGCAACCAAACACAGATACATCTTTCCCTAACTGACACTCTGCTGAAACTGGCAACCAAACACAGATACATCTTTCCCTAACTGACACTCTGCTGAAACTGGCAACCAAACACAGATACATCTTTCCCTAACTGACACTCTGCTGAAACTGGCAACCAAACACAGATACTACTACATCTTTCCCTAACTGACACTCTGCTGAAACTGGCAACCAAACACAGATACATCTTTCCCTAACTGACACTCTGCTGAAACTGGCAACCAAACACAGATACATCTTTCCCTAACTGACACTCTGCTGAAACTGGCAACCAAACACAGATACTACTACATCTTTCCCTAACTGACACTCTGCTGAAACTGGGAACACCCAGGAAATTCAACTGGATCAGGAACTGAAACTCTGCTGAAACTGGGAACACCCAGGAAATTCAACTGGATCAGAAACTGAAACTCTGCTGAAACTGGGAACACCCAGGAAATTCAACTGGATCAGGAACTGAAACTCTGCTGAAACTGGGAACACCCAGGAAATTCAACTGGATCAGGAACTGAAACTCTGCTGAAACTGGGAACACCCAGGAAATTCAACTGGATCAGGAACTGAAACTCTGCTGAAACAGGGAACACCCAGGAAATTCAACTGGATCAGGAACTGAAACTCTGCTGAAACTGGGAACACCCAGGAAATTCAACTGGATCAGGAACTGAAACTCTGCTGAAACTGGGAACACCCAGGAAATTCAACTGGATCAGGAACTGAAACTCTGCTGAAACTGGGAACACCCAGGAAATTCAACTGGATCAGAAACTGAAACTCTGCTGAAACTGGGAACACCCAGGAAATTCAACTGGATCAGGAACTGAAACTCTGCTGAAACTGGGAACACCCAGGAAATTCAACTGGATCAGGAACTGAAACTCTGCTGAAACTGGGAACACCCAGGAAATTCAACTGGATCAGGAACTGAAACTCTGCTGAAACAGGGAACACCCAGGAAATTCAACTGGATCAGGAACTGAAACTCTGCTGAAACTGGGAACACCCAGGAAATTCAACTGGATCAGGAACTGAAACTCTGCTGAAACTGGGAACACCCAGGAAATTCAACTGGATCAGAAACTGAAACTCTGCTGAAACTGGGAACACCCAGGAAATTCAACTGGATCAGGAACTGAAACTCTGCTGAAACTGGGAACACCCAGGAAATTCAACTGGATCAGGAACTGAAACTCTGCTGAAACAGGGAACACCCAGGAAATTCAACTGGATCAGGAACTGAAACTCTGCTGAAACTGGGAACACCCAGGAAATTCAACTGGATCAGGAACTGAAACTCTGCTGAAACTGGGAACACCCAGGAAATTCAACTGGATCAGAACTGAAACTCTGCTGAAACTGGGAACACCCAGGAAATTCAACTGGATCAGGAACTGAAACTCTGCTGAAACTGGGAACACCCAGGAAATTCAACTGGATCAGGAACTGAAACTCTGCTGAAACTGGGAACACCCAGGAAATTCAACTGGATCAGGAACTGAAACTCTGCTGAAACTGGGAACACCCAGGAAATTCAACTGGATCAGAAACTGAAACTCTGCTGAAACTGGGAACACCCAGGAAATTCAACTGGATCAGGAACTGAAACTCTGCTGAAACTGGGAACACCCAGGAAATTCAACTGGATCAGGAACTGAAACTCTGCTGAAACTGGGAACACCCAGGAAATTCAACTGGATCAGGAACTGAAACTCTGCTGAAACAGGGAACACCCAGGAAATTCAACTGGATCAGGAACTGAAACTCTGCTGAAACTGGGAACACCCAGGAAATTCAACTGGATCAGGAACTGAAACTCTGCTGAAACTGGGAACACCCAGGAAATTCAACTGGATCAGAAACTGAAACTCTGCTGAAACTGGGAACACCCAGGAAATTCAACTGGATCAGGAACTGAAACTCTGCTGAAACTGGGAACACCCAGGAAATTCAACTGGATCAGGAACTGAAACTCTGCTGAAACAGGGAACACCCAGGAAATTCAACTGGATCAGGAACTGAAACTCTGCTGAAACTGGGAACACCCAGGAAATTCAACTGGATCAGGAACTGAAACTCTGCTGAAACTGGGAACACCAGGAAATTCAACTGGATCAGAAACTGAAACTCTGCTGAAACTGGGAAACACCCAGGAAATTAAACTGGATCAGGAACTGAAACTCTGCTGAAACTGGGAACACCCAGGAAATTCAACTGGATCAGGAACTGAAACTCTGCTGAAACAGGGAACACCCAGGAATTCAACTGGATCAGGAACTGAAACTCTGCTGAAACTGGGAACACCCAGGAAATTCAAACTGGATCAGGAACTGAAACTCTACTGAAACTGGGAACACCCAGGAAATTCAACTGGATCAGAAACTGAAACTCTGCTGAAACTGGGAACACCCAGGAAATTCAACTGGATCAGAAACTGAAACTCTGCTGAAACTGGGAACACCCAGGAAATTCAACTGGATCAGGAACTGAAACTCTGCTGAAACTGGGAACACCCAGGAAATTCAACTGGATCAGGAACTGAAACTCTGCTGAAACTGGGAACACCCAGGAAATTCAACTGGATCAGGAACTGAAACTCTGCTGAAACTGGAACACCCAGGAAATTCAACTGGATCAGAAACTGAAACTCTGCTGAAACTGGGAACACCCAGGAAATTCAACTGGATCAGAAACTGAAACTCTGCTGAAACTGGGAACACCCAGGAAATTCAACTGGATCAGAAACTGAAACTCTGCTGAAACTGGGAACACCCAGGAAATTCAACTGGATCAGGAACTGAAACTCTGCTGAAACTGGGAACACCCAGGAAATTCAACTGGATCAGAAACTGAAACTCTGCTGAAACTGGGAAACACCCAGGAAATTCAACTGGATCAGAAACTGAAACTCTGCTGAAACTGGGAACACCCAGGAAATTCAACTGGATCAGGAACTGAAACTCTGCTGAAACTGGGAACACCCAGGAAATTCAACTGGATCAGGAACTGAAACTCTGCTGAAACTGGGAACACCCAGGAAATTCAACTGGATCAGGAACTGAACTCTGCTGAAACTGGGAACACCCAGGAAATTCAACTGGATCAGGAACTGAAACTCTGCTGAAACTGGGAAACACCCAGGAAATTCAACTGGATCAGGAACTGAAACTCTGCTGAAACTGGGGACACCCAGGAAATTCAACTGGATCAGGAACTGAAACTCTGCTGAAAACTGGGAACACCAGGAAATTCAACTGGATCAGGAACTGAAACTCTGCTGAAACTGGGGACACCCAGGAAATTCAACTGGATCAGGAACTGAAACTCTGCTGAAACTGGGAACACCCAGGAAATTCAACTGGATCAGAAACTGAAACTCTGCTGAAACTGGGAACACCCAGGAAATTCAACTGGATCAGGAACTGAAACTCTGCTGAAACTGGGAACACCCCAGGAAAATTCAACTGGATCAGAAACTGAAACTCTGCTGAAACTGGAACACCCAGGAAATTCAACTTGATCAGGAACTGAAACTCTGCTGAAACTGGGAACACCCAGGAAATTCAACTGGATCAGGAACTGAAACTCTGCTGAAACAGGGAACACCCAGGAAATTCAACTGGATCAGGAACTGAAACTCTGCTGAAACTGGGAACACCCAGGAAATTCAACTGGATCAGGAACTGAAACTCTGCTTGAAACTGGGAACACCCAGGAAATTCAACTGGATCAGGAACTGAAACTCTGCTGAAACAGGGAACACCCAGGAATTCAACTGGATCAGGAACTGAAACTCTGCTGAAACTGGGAACACCCAGGAAATTCAACTGGATCAGGAACTGAAACTCTGCTGAAACTGGGAACACCCAGGAAATTCAACTGGATCAGAAACTGAAACTCTGCTGAAACTGGGAACACCCAGGAAATTCAACTGGATCAGGAACTGAAACTCTGCTGAAACTGGGAACACCCAGGAAATTCAACTGGATCAGGAACTGAAACTCTGCTGAAACAGGGAACACCCAGGAAATTCAACTGGATCAGGAACTGAAACTCTGCTGAAACTGGGAACACCCAGGAAATTCAACTGGATCAGGAACTGAAACTCTGCTGAAACTGGGAACACCCAGGAAATTCAACTGGATCAGAAACTGAAACTCTGCTGAAACTGGGAACACCCAGGAAATTCAACTGGATCAGGAACTGAAACTCTGCTGAAACTGGGAACACCCAGGAAATTCAACTGGATCAGGAACTGAAACTCTGCTGAACAGGGAACACCCAGGAAATTCAACTGGATCAGGAACTGAAACTCTGCTGAAACTGGGAACACCCAGGAAATTCAACTGGATCAGGAACTGAAACTCTGCTGAAACTGGGAACACCCAGGAAATTCAACTGGATCAGAAACTGAAACTCTGCTGAAACTGGGAACACCCAGGAAATTCAACTGGATCAGGAACTGAAACTCTGCTGAAACTGGGAACACCCAGGAAATTCAACTGGATCAGGAACTGAAACTCTGCTGAAACAGGGAACACCCAGGAAATTCAACTGGATCAGGAACTGAAACTCTGCTGAAACTGGGAACACCCAGGAAATTCAACTGGATCAGGAACTGAAACTCTGCTGAAACTGGGAACACCCAGGAAATTCAACTGGATCAGAAACTGAAACTCTGCTGAAACTGGAACACCCAGGAAATTCAACTGGATCAGAAACTGAAACTCTGCTGAAACTGGGAAACACCCAGGAAATTCAACTGGATCAGGAACTGAAACTCTGCTGAAACTGGGAACACCCAGGAATTCAACTGGATCAGGAACTGAAACTCTGCTGAAACTGGGAACACCCAGGAAATTCAACTGGATCAGGAACTGAAACTCTGCTGAAACTGGAACACCCAGGAAATTCAACTGGATCAGAAACTGAAACTCTGCTGAAACTGGGAACACCCAGAAATTCAACTGGATCAGAAAAGGAACTTGAAACTCTGCTGAAAACTGGGAACACCAAGGGAAATTCAACTGGATCAGGAACTGAAACTCTGCTGAACTGGGGAACCACCCAGGGAAATTCAACATGGATCAGGAGGACCTGAAAAACTCTTGCTGAAACTGGGAACAACCCAGGGAAATTCAACTGGATCAGAAAACTGAAAACTCTGCTGAAACTGGGAACAACCCAGGAAAATTCAACTGGATCAGAACTGAAACTCTGCTGAAACTTGGGAACACCCAGGGAAATTCAACTGGATCAGAAACACTGAAACTCTGACTGAAACTGGGAACACCCAGGAATTCAACTGGATCAGAAACCTTGAAACTCTGCTGAACTGCGGAACACCCAGGAAATTCAACTGGATCAGGAACTGAAACTCTGCTGAAACTGGGAACACCAAGGAAATTCAACTGGATCAGAAAACTGAAACTCTGCTGAAACTGGGAACACCCAGGGAATTCAACGGATCAGAACCTGAAACTTCATGCTGAACCTGGGAACACCCAGGAAATTCAACTGGATCAGGAACTGAAACTCTGCTGAAACTGGGAACACCCAGGAAATTCAACTGGATCAGGAACTGAAACTCTGCTGAAACTGGGAACACCCAGGAAATTCAACTGATCAGGAACTGAAACTCTGCTGAAACTGGGAACACCCAGGAAATTCAACTGGATCAGGAACTGAAACTCTGCTGAAACTGGGAACACCCAGGAAATTCAACTGGATCAGGAACTGAAACTCTGCTGAAACTGGGGACACCCAGGAAATTCACTGGATCAGGAACTGAAACTCTGCTGAAACTGGGAACACCCAGGAAATTCAACTGGATCAGGAACTGAAACTCTGCTGAAACTGGGGACACCCAGGAAATTCAACTGGATCAGGAACTGAAACTCTGCTGAAACTGGGAACACCCAGGAATTCAACTGGATCAGAAAACTGAAACTCTGCTGAAACTGGGAACACCCAGGAAATTCAACTGGATCAGGAACTGAAACTCTGCTGAAACTGGGAACACCCAGGAAATTCAACTGGATCAGAAACTGAAACTCTGCTGAAACTGGGAACACCCAGGAAATTCAACTGGATCAGAAACTGAAACTCTGCTGAAACTGGGAACACCCAGGAAATTCAACTGGATCAGGAACTGAAACTCTGCTGAAACTGGGAACACCCAGGAAATTCAACTGGATCAGAAACTGAAACTCTGCTGAAACTGGGAACACCCAGGAAATTCAACTGGATCAGAAACTGAAACTCTGCTGAAACTGGGAACACCCAGGAAATTCAACTGGATCAGGAACTGAAACTCTGCTGAAACTGGGAACACCCAGGAAATTCAACTGGATCAGGAACTGAAACTCTGCTGAAACTGGGAACACCCAGGAAATTCAACTGGATCAGGAACTGAAACTCTGCTGAAACTGGGGACACCCAGGAAATTCAACTGGATCAGGAACTGAAACTCTGCTGAAACTGGGAACACCCAGGAAATTCAACTGGATCAGGAACTGAAACTCTGCTGAAACTGGGAACACCCAGGAAATTCAACTGGATCAGAAACTGAAACTCTGCTGAAACTGGGAACACCCAGGAAATTCAACTGGATCAGGAACTGAAACTCTGCTGAAACTGGGAACACCCAGGAAATTCAACTGGATCAGAAACTGAAACTCTGCTGAAACTGGGAACACCCAGGAAATTCAACTGGATCAGAAACTGAAACTCTGCTGAAACTGGGAACACCCAGGAAATTCAACTGGATCAGGAACTGAAACTCTGCTGAAACTGGGAACACCCAGGAAATTCAACTGGATCAGAAACTGAAACTCTGCTGAAACTGGGAACACCCAGGAAATTCAACTGGATCAGAAACTGAAACTCTGCTGAAACTGGGAACACCCAGGAAATTCAACTGGATCAGGAACTGAAACTCTGCTGAAACTGGGAACACCCAGGAAATTCAACTGGATCAGGAACTGAAACTCTGCTGAAACTGGGAACACCCAGGAAATTCAACTGGATCAGGAACTGAAACTCTGCTGAAACTGGGGACACCCAGGAAATTCAACTGGATCAGGAACTGAAACTCTGCTGAAACTGGGAACACCCAGGAAATTCAACTGGATCAGGAACTGAAACTCTGCTGAAACTGGGGACACCCAGGAAATTCAACTGGATCAGGAACTGTAGTATCTTTATATCTAATTAGGTACAACATGTCAACCCCCATCCATCCTTTCCCCAACATCCCAAACCATACTCACACTGCTCTTCGCACACAAGTAACATCAACAAATGTGTGATGTTAAGTGCAAACGACAACCCCAGACAAACACTCACCAGCACACACACACAAGGCAGTCAAGGCCATTAGTTTGAGACAGCAAAGCTCTGTTGTATGCATTATACATGTAGCAGCTCATTATTACCGCTGCACTATGATGCATTACAACATCTAAACATGTATTAACAATTACCGTGGACATCTGCATGACAATTAAACCTTACTCAAAAATGTCAATGATCACAGCCCTACCCAAAACACCTTTTGACAGATTAACTAGATTACTATATAATCCAACAACTCAATCCAAAGAAACACCTGTACATTAACTCACGTCTGTTAGTGTATATCCTCCCTCTCTCTGTCTCAGCAACACGTCTGTTAGTGTCTATCCTCCCTCTCTCTGTCAAATCAACACGTCTGTTAGTGTCTATCCTCCCTCTCTCTCTGTCTCAGCAACACGTACAGGGACGTGCGCGCGCACACACACACACACACGTTGGTAGTGTGTAACAGCAAGTATGGGGCCTCCCAAGTGGCGCAGTGGTCTAAGGCACTACATCGCAGTTGCTAGCTGTGCCACTCGAGATCCTGGTACGAGTCCAGGCTCTGTCGCAGCGGGCCTCGACCCAGAGACCCATGGGCCAGGTGTACGGTGTTTCCTTCCGACACATTGGTGTGGCTGGCTTCCGGGTTAAGTGGGCATTGTGTCAAGAAGCAATGCGGCTTGGCTGGGTCGACCCTCGCCTCTCCCGAGTCTGTACTGGAGTTGCAGCGATGAGACAAGACTGTAACTACCAATTGGATTCCACGAAATTGGGGAGACAAAGGATAATTTTTTTTTAATACTTAAAAAAATGTAAATACATCAAAGTAATATCAGTACAGTAACGTCTGCTGTGATTGGATGTTAGTGTGTAGATGTGCGTTTACAAGGATATGAAATGGAGGTGAGGGTGTGATATGGTTTATCAGGGTGTGTGTGTCACATGGCTCAACTTAACAGACAGGAGGACCCCCCCCCCCCCCCCAGTTTCTTGGGAGAGCGGAAGTATTAACTGAGATTAGAGCTTACACAGAAATCCCCTCCATTCTTTCCATCCTCTCTTATGCCCTGTCACTCGGATCATTCCATCATTCAGTTGATCATAATCCCACTCTGCTAATAACTCAGGTAGAGAAAGAAAGAGACGAGAGGAAAGGTCAGAGAGAGAGGGAGGATAGACACTAACAGACGTGTTGCTGAGACAGAGAGAGGGAGGATAGACACTAACAGACGTGTTGCTGAGACAGAGAGAGGGAGGATAGACACTAACAGACGTGTTGCTGAGACAGAGAGAGAGGGAGGATAGACACTAAACAGACGTGTTGATTTGACAGAGAGAGGGAGGATAGACACTAACAGACGTGTTGCTGAGACAGAGAGAGGGAGGATATACACTAACAGACGTGTTGCTGAGGAGAGAGAGGGAGGATAGACACTAACAGACGTGTTGCTGAGACAGAGAGAGGGAGGATATACACTAACAGACGTGTTGCTGAGGAGAGAGATAGAGGGAGCGAGGTGGGGAGAGGAAGAGAGATCAACCTGTAGTCTACAGGCAGCGCAGTGAGTAGTCTACAGGCAGCGCAGTGAGTAGTCTACACGCAGCCCAGTGAGTAGTCTACACGCAGCCCAGTGTGTAGTCTACAGGCAGCCCAGTGAGTAGTCTACACGCAGCCCAGTGTGTAGTCTACAGGCAGCCCAGTGTGTAGTCTACAGGCAGCGAGTGAGTAGTCTACACGCAGCCCAGTGTGTAGTCTACACGCAGGCCCAGTGAAGCTAAGTTCTACAACGCAGCCCCAGTGAGTAGTCTACACGCAGCCCAGTGAGTAGTCTACACGCAGCCCCAGTGAGTAGTCTACACGCAGCCCAGTGAGTAGTCTACACGCAGCCAGTGAGTAGTCTACACGCAGCCCAGTGGTAGGTCTACACGCAGCCCCAGTGAGTAGTCTACACGCAGCCCAGTGAGTAGTCTACACGCAGCCCAGTGAGTAGTCTAACGCAGCCCAGTGAGTAGTCTTAACACGCGTGGTCTAGCCCAAGTGAGTAGTCTACACGCAGCCCAGTGAGTAGTCTACACGCAGCCCAGTGAGTAGTCTACACGCAGCCCAGTGAGTAGTCTAGCACGCAGCCCAGTGAGTTAGTCTACACGCAGCCCAGTGAGTAGTCTACACGCAGCCCAGTGAGTAGTCTACACGCAGCCCAGTGAGTAGTCTACACGCAGCCCAGTGAGTAGTCTACACGCAGCCCAGTGAGTAGTCTACACGCAGCCCAGTGAGTAGTCTACACGCAGCCCAGTGAGTAGTCTACACGCAGCCCAGTGAGTAGTCTACACGCAGCCCAGTGAGTAGTCTACACGCAGCCCAGTGAGTAGTCTACACGCAGCCCAGTGAGTAGTCTACACGCAGCCCAGTCAGTAGTCTACACGCAGCCCAGTGAGTAGTCTACACGCAGCCCAGTGAGTAGTCTACACGCAGCCCAGTGAGTAGTCTACACGCAGCCCAGTGAGTAGTTCTACACGCAGCCCAGTGTGTAGTCTACACGCAGGCCCAGTGAGTTAGTCTACACGCGGCCCAGTGAGTAGTCTACACGCGGCCCAGTGAGTAGTCTACACGCAGCCCAGTGAGTAGTCTACACGCAGCCCAGTGAGTAGTCTACACGCAGGCCCAAGTGAGTAGTCTACACGCAGCCCAGTGAGTAGTCTACACGCAGCCCAGTGAGTTATTCTACACGCAGCCCAGTGAGTAGTCTACACGCAGCCCCAGTGAGTAGTCTACACGCAGCCCAGTGAGTAGTCTACACGCAGCCCAGTGAGTAGTCTACACGCAGCCCAGTGAGTAGTCTACACGCAGCCCAGTGAGTAGTCTACACGCAGCCCAGTCAGTAGTCTACACGCAGCCCAGTGAGTAGTCTACACGCAGCCCAGTGTGTAGTCTACACGCAGCCCAGTGTGTAGTCTACACGCAGCCCAAAAAGCAAGAAGGAAAAAGGAGAGAAACAGAGAGAGAGAGAGAGAGAGAGGAGGATGAAAGAGAAACAGAGAGAGGGACAGAAAGAGAGGATGGGGAACCAGGTCCCATTAGTTTTAATTAATCCTTAATTAGTATGGATTATGGTCCAGCCTCCCAGACTGCCCACCACACACACGTCTATGTTTCAGACAGACAGACACGTCTACGTTTCAGAGACAGACACGTCTACGTTTCAGACAGACAGACACGTCTACGTTTCAGACAGACAGACACGTCTACGTTTCAGACAGACACGTCTACGTTCAGACAGACACGTCTTACGTTTCAGACAGACAGACACGTCTACGTTTCAGAAAGACAGACACGTCTACGTTTCAGACAGACAGACACGTCTACGTTTCAGAAAGACAGACACGTCTACGTTTCAGACAGACAGACACGTCTACGTTTCAGAAAGACAGACACGTCTACGTTTCAGACAGACACTTCTACGTTTCAGACAGACAGACACCTCTACCGTTTCAGGCACCCCATATTGTGCGAACACATTCACACACACATTTGTACCTCTCTAATACACAGGCTGCCACTGTACAACACACACACACTCCTGCTTACAGACATGCTGAGTTAATAACCCCACTGTATTACTTTTTTATAAACCAGCTTCATGCCACCGTGATCCAGCAGAGTGGGCTATTACCAGATACCACCAGGTGTAGGCCAAAGCCAGGGCAGCGGGTGAGCCCCCTCCCCCCAGGGAGAGTGAGTGTTGGTGGGGAGGAGGCCAGGCTGACAGGGGTCTGGAGCATATCACCAGTCTGCCAATCCACAGACACAGTCATTACTGCCTCTCCCTCCATCTCATCAATCAATCTGTCGCCCTCGTTCTCTCCCTCCCTCTCTTTCTGTCCATTTTCTTTTATTTCCCCCTTACCCATTTTCTCCTTCTCTCCATTGCTCTTATTTCCCTTTGTCTAATTCCAAATGCCTTTTCTTATTTTGCTCTCTCTCTTTCTCTCTCTCTCTCTCTCTCTCTCTCTCTCTGTCTCTCTCTCTCTCTCTCTTTCTCTCTCTCTCTCTCTGTCTCTCTGTCTCTCTCTCTCTCTCTCTCTGTCTCTCGTCTCTCTCTCTCTGTCTCTCTCTCTCTCTGTCTCTCTCTCTCTCTGTCTCTCTCTCTCTCTCTCTCTGCTCTCTCTCTCTCTCTCTCTCTCTCTCTCTCTCTCATGGTGAAACCAGAGGTGAAAAGGGGAGGAATACAGATCAATATTTAGGACATTATGAAATCCGAAAGCAAGAGTGTGACAGGATGAGAAGATAAAGGGGATGAAATAATGAAAATAAATGAAAGATAGTAGGAATGGAGAGTACCTGGCATGTGTTTCAGATGATAATGATTACACTAAAATACCCCCCACTAACACTATCATTACCTAGATCTACCAACCCCCCTCTCATCTCTCTCTCTCTCTCCCCTTCTCTCTGTCTCTCTCTCTGTCTCTCTCTCTCTCTCCCTCCCTCCCTCCCTCTCTCTCTGGACACAGAGTGCAAATGTGAAAATCAAAGTGAATGACATTAGGTAAATAAGACAGCTAGTTGCCTTGACAACCATAACCCCCTACTCTGCCTCGGGCCTCCCCTTTCCCCCTCTGGACCAATCGGGAACAAGCAACACCGGGGTGATTGACATATCGTCATGGCAGCCCAGCAGAGGATGCCTCTCATAATGTTTTCCATCACGAGAAGAGGGGGAGAGAGAGCGAGGAGAGAGAGAGAGAGAGAAGAGGAGAGAGAGAGGGAGAGAGAGAGAAGAGAGAGAGAGAGAGAGAGAGAGAGAGAGAGAGAGAGAGAGAGA
>NW_022262728.1:104504-118754 GCF_002021735.2 Oncorhynchus kisutch
AGAAAGTGAGAGAGGGGGGAGAGAGAAAGCGATGAGAAGGGGTGAGAGAGAGAGAGAGAGAGAGAGAGAGAGAGAGAGAGAGAGGAGAGAGAGGAGAGGAGAGAGAGAGAGAGGGGAGAGAGAGAAGGGGGAGAGAGAGAGAAGAAGAAGTGAGAGAGAGGGGGGAGAGAGAGAGAGAGTAGGGGGAGGAGAGATTCATTAGCTACAAGACAGAACCAAAACTATGATAGGAGCACAGCTGTCAATCTTCCACTGAACCAGGGTTAAAAGTGCACCTTCTCAACACACACACACACAAACAGACAAATGCGCACACACACACACAAACAGACACGCGCGCGCACACACACACACACATTCTGGAGGGAATTCCTGCTGACATGTGACCACAAGGAACATTCTTTCAGCTGGCATTCTTTACTTAACTCAGAGAGGAAAGAAAGAGATCTTACTAGATAAGCTTAATTACAGAATAATAATATTTAATCAAAACACCTTTTAAAACATACACACAGCCACTGTGGTTTAGCCATCACAGAGTATGTGGTCTGACCAACCAGTTTGTTATTGTGTTTCACAGTCGTCTGAGGACCGTGTGGTCTGACCAACCAGTTAGTAAAGACACTGTTTCACAGTCATCTGAGACAGTGTGGTCTGACCAACAGTTAGTGAAGACACTGTTTCACAGTCGTCTGAGACAGTGTGGTCTGACCAACCAGTTAGTAAAGACACTGTTTCACAGTCGTCTGAGACAGTGTGGTCTGACCAACCAGTTAGTAAAGACACTGTTTCACAGTCGTCTGAGACAGTGTGGTCTGACCAACCAGTTAGTAAAGACACTGTTTTCACAGTCGTCTGAGACAGTGTGGTCTGACCAACCAGTTAGTGAAGACACTGTGTTTTCACAGTCGTCTGAGACGGTGTGGTCTGACCAACCAGTTAGTAAAGACACTGTTTCACAGGTCGTCTGAGACAGTGTGGTCTGACCAACCAGTTAGTAAAGACACTGTTTCACAGTCGTCTGAGACGGTTGTGGTCTGACCAACCAGTTAGTACTGTGTTTCACAGTCGTCTGAGACAGTGTGATATCTTGTCCAACCAGTAAGGTCCTTCACAGGACACGTGTGTGTGGCCTCTATAGTAGATCGACCGATTATGATTTTTCAATGCCGATACCGATTATTGGAGGATCAAAAAAGCCACTGCCGATTAATCGGCCGATTTATTATATATATATATATGTGTGTGTATGTATATGTATGTATATATATGTGTATGTATGTGTGTATATATGTGTATATATATGTGTGTATGTATGTGTGTATATATGTGTGTATATGTGGGTGTGTATATGTGTGTATATATGTGTGTATGTATGTGTGTATATGTGTGTGTGTATATGTGTGTAAATATGTGTGTATGTATGTGTGTATATATGTATGTGTGTATATATGTGTATATATGTGTGTATATATGTGTATATGTATGTGTGTATATATGGTGTGTATATATATGTATGTGTGTATATATGTGTATATATGTGTGTATATATGTGTGTATATATGTGTGTGTATATGTGTATATATGTGTATATATATGTGTGTGTATATGTGTGTGTATATATGTGTATATATGTGTATATATATGTGTGTGTATATGTGTGTGTATATATGTGTATATGTGTGTGTGTATATATATGTGTATGTATATGTATGTATATGTATATATGTGTGTATAAAAGGTCGCAAAGTTCAAGGGGGCCGAATACTTTCGCAAGGCACTGTATGTGTATGTATATATGAAAGCTGGTGGTTCCTTTTAACATGATTCTTCAATATACCCAGGTAAGAAGTTTTTGGTTGTAGTTATTATAGGACATAGGACTATTTCCCTCTATACCATTTGTATTTCATATAACTTTGACTATTGGATGTTCTTATAGGCACTTTAGTATTGCCAGCCTAATTTCGGGAGTTGATAGGCTTGAAGTCATAAACAGCGCAATGCTTGAAGCACTGCGAAGAGCTGCTGGCAAACGCAGGAAAGTGCTGTTTGAATGAATGCTTACAAGCCTGCTGCTAGTTACCACCGCTCAGTCAGACTGCTCTATCGAATCATAGACTTAATTATAATATAATAACACAGAAATACGAGCCTTTAGGTCATTAATATGGTCAAATCCGGAAACTATCATCTAGAAAACAAAACGTTTATTATTTCAGTGAAATATGGAACCGTTCCGTATTTTATCTAACGGGTGGCATCCCTAAGTCTAAATATTGCTGTTACGTTGCACAACCTTCAATATTATGTCATAATTATGTACAATTCTGGCAAATTAATTACAGTCTTTGTTAGGAAGAAATGGTCTTCACACAGTACGCAACGAGCCAGGCGGACCAAACTGCTGCATATACCCAGACTCTGCTTGCACAGAACGCAAGAGAAGTGACACAATTTCCCTAGCTAAAAGAAATTCATGTTAGCAGGCAATATTAACTAAATGTGCAGGTTTAAAAATATATACTTGTGTATTGATTTTAAGAAAGGCTTTGGTGTTTATGGTTAGGTACACATTGGTGCAATGACAGTGCTTTTTTCACGAATGCGCTTGTTAAATCATCACCCGTTTGGCGAAGTAGGCTGTGATTCGATGATAAATTAACAGGCACCGCATCGATTATATGCAACACAGGACAAGCTAGTTAACCTAGTAATATCATCAACCATGTGTAGTTAACTAGTGATTATGTGAAGATTGATTGTTTTCTTATAAGATACGTTTAATGCTAGCTAGCAACTTACCGTGGCTCCTTGCTGCCCTCGCGTAACAGGTGGTCAGCCTGCCACGCAGTCTCCTCGTGGAGTGCAATGTAATCGGCCATAATCGGTGTCCAAAAATGCCGATTACGATTGTTATGAAAACTTGAAATAAGCCCTAATTAAATTGGCCATTCCGATTAACTGGCCGACCTCTACTCTATACTATATTATAAACTGGGTGGTTCAGTTCGAGCCCCGATTGCTGATTGGCTGTGGTATATCAGACCGTTTACATTTTAGTCATTTAGCAGACGCTCTGATCCAGAGCCACTACAGTAGTGAGTCATTTAGCAGACACTCTGATCCAGAGCCACTACAGTAGTGAGTCATTTAGCAGACTCTCTGATCCAGAGCCACTACAGTAGTGAGTCATTTAGCAGACGCTCTGATCCAGAGCCACTACAGTAGTGAGTCATTTAGCAGACTCTCTGATCCAGAGCCACTACAGTAGTGAGTCATTTAGCAGACGCTCTGATCCAGAGCCACTACAGTAGTGAGTCATTTAGCAGACTCTCTGATCCAGAGCCACTACAGTAGTGAGTCATTTAGCAGACTCTCTGATCCAGAGCCACTACAGTAGTGAGTCATTTAGCAGACTCTCTGATCCAGAGCCACTACAGTAGTGAGTCATTTAGCAGACTCTCTGATCCAGAGCCACTACAGTAGTGAGTCATTTAGAAGCACAGAAACAACCACACACTCCAGGCCATCAGGAAGCAGATTGGCCACCCTGTACGTCTACATGTTTAGCGTGTAGACAGACCATTTTTAAGGCTGCCCCTTTGAAAACACCTACCTAGCCTTTACAGGCCCAATCTATACTCTACAGAGGAGAGGAAGAGATGAGGGAGGGAGGAGAGAGAGGAGTGAGGCTGGAGACCTATGACATCTGCCTCAACTCAGAAGAGAGAGGGAGGAGAAAAAGGAGGCGAGGAGAAAACCAAACTGTCCAGAGCTCCTCCATTACCAGAGTATGGGGACAGAGCGAGTTTCCCAAAGGCTGGAGAGTCGGCCTTCTCACCCAGCATGCATCTGTAGTCTACTTGTGTGTCTCCTCCTCTCTCCTCTTTCCTCTCCTCCTCCCCTCCGTTCTCCCTCCCTCCTTCCCTCGCTCCGTCCTGAGAAACCAGAGGGACGAGAGAAACCAGAGGGACGAGAGAAACCAGAGGGACAAGAGAAACCAGAGGGACGAGAGAAACCAGAGGGACAGAGAAACCAGAGGGACGAGAGAAACCAGAGGGACGAGAGAAACCAGAGAAACCAGAGGGACGAGAGAAACCAGAGGGACGAGAGAACCAGAGGGACGAGAGAAACCAGAGGGATGCGAGAAACCAGAGGGACGAGAGAAACCAGAGGGATGAGAGAAACCAGAGAAACCAGAGGGACGAGAGAAACCAGAGGGACGAGAGAAACCAGAGGACGAGAGAACCAGAGGGACGAGAGAAACCAGAGGGACGAGAGAAACCAGAGGGACGAGAGAAACCAGAGGGACTAGAGAAACCAGAGGACGAGAGAAACCAGAGGGATGAGAGAAACCAGAGGGACGAGAAACGAGGATTAGAACCAGAGGGACGAGAGAAACCAGAGGGCGAGAGAAACCAGAGGACGAGAGAACCAGAGGGACGAGAGAAACCAGAGAAACCAGAGGGACGAGAGAAACCAGAGGGACGAGAGAACCCAGAGGGACGAGAGAACCCAGAGGGACGAGAGAAACCAGAGAAACCAGAGGGACAAGAGAAACCAGAGGGACAAGAGAAACCAGAGAAAAGAAGAAGAAAAGGGAGCATAAATAAACTGACCAGGATGATACACCAGCCTGTACAGCCTATACTATCACCACTGACCAGCCTGTACAGCCTATAGTCACCACTGACCAGCCTGTACAGCCTCTACTGTCACCACTGACCAGCCTGTACAGCCTATAGTCACCACTGACCAGCCTGTACAGCCTCTACTGTCACCACTGACCAGCCTGTACAGCCTATAGTCACCACTGACCAGCCTGTACAGCCTCTACTGTCACCACTGACCAGCCTGTACAGCCTCTACTGTCACCACTGACCAGCCTGTACAGCCTATACTATCACCACTGACCAGCCTGTACAGCCTCTACTGTCACCACTGACCAGCCTGTACAGCCTATAGTCACCACTGACCAGCCTGTACAGCCTCTACTGTCACCACTGACCAGCCTGTACAGCCTATAGTCACCACTGACCAGCCTGTACAGCCTATACTGTCCCCACTGACCAGCCTGTACAGCCTATAGTCACCACTGACCAGCCTGTATAGCCTATACTGTCACCACTGACCAGCCTGTACAGCCTATAGTCACCACTGACCAGCCTGTATAGCCTATACTGTCACCACTGACCAGCCTGTACAGCCTATACTGTCACCACTGACCAGCCTGTACAGCCTATAGTCACCACTGACCAGCCTGTACAGCCTCTACTGTCACCACTGACCAGCCTGTACAGCCTATACTGTCACCACTGACCAGCCTGTATAGCCTATACTGTCACCACTGACCAGCCTCTACTGTCACCACTGACCAGCCTGTACAGCCTCTACTGTCACCACTGACCAGGATACACCAGCCTGTACAGCCTCTACTGTCACCACTGACCAGGATACACCAGCCTGTACAGCCTATACTGTCACCACTGACCAGCCTGTACAGCCTATATTGTCACCACTGACCATGATGATACACCAGCCACACACACCGCCATAACACACCCATGAATGAGTAATACACAGCTAGTCTTTAATATGGGGAATTCACTGAGTGGACGAAGGCTCCAACAACCATACAATAGGTATCCTTAGGTCTTTGGAGCCTAGCTATATTGGTAACGGAGTGTGTGTGTGTGTGGACAGCTGCTCTCTCGTGCAGTATTATCAGAGAATTGATTGCATCCCTCCTCTCACAGTGAACAGGATAAAACCCAGAAGGGACGAGAGGAGAGGAGAGGGAGAGAATGTCTGTCTGTATTTCTGTCTGTCTGTGGCTCTCTGTGTATCTGTCTGTATTTCTGTCTGTGTGTCTGTCTGTCTGTATTTCTCTCTGTGTATCTGTCTGTATTTCTGTCTGAGTCTGTCTCTGTCTGTATTTCTGTCTGAGTCTGTCTCTGTCTGTCTGTCTGTATTTATGTCTGTCTGTGTCTCTCTGTGTGTCTGTCTGTATTTCTGTCTGTGTCTCTCTGTGTGTCTGTCTGTGTGTCTGTCTGTATTTCTGTCTGTGTGTCTGTCTGTGTCTCTCTGTGTATCTGTCTGTGTGTCTGTCTGTGTCTCTCTGTGTGTCTGTCTGTGTCTCTCTGTGTATCTGTCTGTGTGTCTGTGTGGTGATACTGGCAGAACAGCAGCACAGATGTAGGTGATACATCACACTACTATAAAAGGAGCCAATTCACCAATACAGCTTCAGCAATGTATGTATTAATATTGTAATAAGACGGTAATAGAAGTGTGATTCTACAGTTCTGTCCATTTGTTTGTAACGGTGAGACCTATAAGGTCTGCCAGTAAAGTAATAAACCACTCCATAGAAAATAAACACTGTGTGAATGGTTCATTCTAGTTGTATTGGTTGGACCTTGTAATCCTATAACTAACCTAAAGTAAATCACAGATTAACAATGTTAATGTCAGTGGTTCATTCTATAGTTCAGTAATGGGTTTACAGGCCTATTAGTAAAGTAATAAATCCATCACAGATTAACACATATAACGTGAATGTTTCTGTGAAGCCGCTTGCCGGGCTGCGACACGTAAAACAGACACCACCGGGGTCAGCAGCATCATCCAGCAGGCTATTTACAGCCACTGGGGGGTCAAGCCGTGTGAAATCCGATCCGAGTTTCCATCACGGACAAGAAAACTCACACCAACCGCTGACTAAAACACCTCCAGCCCACCACCGTACTGGCGACCTAAAGCACCTGACACACCGCCACCACCAGACCCAAAAACGGCCATCTCCATTTCAATTGCGGGGCAATCCCCCTCTCCAGTCGCGGTAAGATCCTTTGTCATTATTCCATGTTAATGACGTGATGACCGATCAATCAAGGCGGCCTCAGCAAACTCCTTCTAGTTAATTAGTCCGCCGGGCGGTCGTCAAAGTTAACAGTATTTATATAAAGGAGGAGGGGAGGAGGAGAGAGAATAACAACAGAGAGAGAGAGAGAGAGGATGGAGGGAATAAAAACAGAATAACAACAGAGAGAGAGACAGAAGGAAAACAGACTGAAAGCATACTGCTAATAAAAATGTAATCGCCTAGTGTATATTTTAAAACGCGGCAGGTGCAAATTACACGGTCTTGAGTGTGGAGCTCAACGTTACGTCACGGCGCAGTAAAGTACAGCAAATAAACGCGAGGTCGGTCTGCGCACACAGACTGGTGCCATAACGACACGAGAGACTATTAATGAACCCGCCTGAATTAATGACCACTGCTGTAACCGACCAGCGCACTGGGACTGGTGGTGTGTAGCCTGTGTGAGTGTCAAAGAGACGATGTGAAATCCGTTGTTATTATGGCCAGAAATTCACCACGCAGGCTCCTCTCCCCTGGATCCACGTACTCCATCATGTTCAAATCAAATCCATTTATATAGCCCTTCGTACATCAGCTGATATCTCAAAGTGCTGTATAGAAACCCAGCCTAAAACACCAAACAGCAAGCAATGCAGGTGTAGAAGCACGATGTTCCTTGCTTCTTTACTATTCACCAAGCAAAGAGGTGCCCCTAATATCTGATCTTGGGTCAGTTTTATCTTTACACCACATAAAACATAAGCTCGGGTCTAATATGTCGTATAATGATCCTGGATCATATAAGAGTGGTGACATCAACCTGAATCCCCTGTCTACATGGATCTCTCCCCTGTGCTCCAGCCCTCCTCTCTCCCTCCTCTCCTCGGGGAAGGTGTTACCTGGCCTGGGCCTCGTCGAGACTCTCGTCCGTGATGGCCATGATCTGCTGGAGGATATCCCCGATGTCCTGCTGCGGCTGGCCGAGGGAGTGCTGCTTCCTCCCGGCGTCATGGTCCCCCACGTCGACCTGAGACAGTCCGGACAGCCCGACGAGACCCGACATCATGCGGGCCTGGTCCTCCATGCCTTTCAGAAAAATCTCGCCGTTTTTGCGACAAAACTAGGGAGGGAAAAGGTGACCGTTGTCCGATGAAGGGAGGAAGATGAGAAGATAGTATATTTTTTCCCCCAGAGGTAGCCCAGGCCAGTTGCCTTTTACAGTTTAATGTCCCTGACTCGAAACACCGAGTGTTTCAAAGTAGCCAATAAACAAAGGAAGACAAACTAAACTATGAAAAGTAGCCAATAAACAAAGGAAGAAATCAAACTAACTACAAAATGCCATTGCTCGTTCAAATGACCAATAGCAGCAAGCAAACTGTAAACATGCAATTGTCTAAGTAAAACAAAAAAGCAAGTAAACGGTCGATCTGGGCCTACACAGTATTTGTAAACAAATAAACACTATTTTCTTTGGCATAACCCGGCCTAGATTTATTTTGCATTCCGAGTCGAACACGGGTGCAGGGTTCTAACAGTAGTTCCACGGTCGAGGCAGATAGAGGGAGCGAGGAGGCCACGGGGGGAAAAATAAAGCCTGGAAAGGTAGAGCTGCCTTTAAAATGGTCAGCTTGGCGAACGACAAAGAGGGGGAGGGAGAACGAACCGAGCTGCCGCTGCCAGGGAGAAAAATGGCAACAATTAGCAGACTAGCTTGTCACAAATGTTACTCCTGCGTTCGACAAATTAATAATCCGGCCGATATCCAAACGTTGTCTCGTGGAAAGCGACGGGGAATGTAGGCGAACCAGTTTGGAATCCAACCACCATGTATCTCCGTGTTTTTCTAACAATGAGAAACAAGAGTAGCGCCACACTAGCCTACAACAGCTCGGCTAACGTTACTAGTCCACAGAAATCCCCAACGTGTCCGTTTTCGTTGCCTTCTTTTCCCAGGAAAAACCTGCACGGCCGGGAAGAAGTATTGTAGCTAGTAACCTACAGGATCAAATAAAACGACGGAATAAAATACATGTTTTTAATAAACTCCAACCCGTCCGACCAGCCGTGGCTGGCCTTGTCCTATCCGTTGGTCGAATAGCGCTGCTTGCTCCCCTCTCTTCTCGGCAGTTTTTTTCCTTCTCCTCTGCTCTCCTTTCTTTATCCGGCTCCCTCGCCTGGCCCGTTCTCCCACTACACACACACACACACACACACACACACACACACACACACACACACACACACACACACACACACACACACACACACACACACACAGCGCACGCTGGGGAGGATAATATGCAATTCCACATCTCACCGCTGGGGATGGGCTCCTCTCAGCTCTCATATGGTGTTCAGCAGCAGCACCATGGAAACAAGCAGCATTGTTGACAGTTGTGTTATTGTTGTTGTGATGGCTTGGAGGGCCTTCTCATGTAGCCTAACTATCCCACCCCAAGACAGTCATATGAAAGCCTCACGTTTCAAGGAGCCCATTCACTATGAGGTCAGGAGCCCGTTCACTATGAAGTCAGGAGCCCGTTCACTATGAGGTCAGGAGCCCGTTCACTATGAAGTCAGGAGCCCGTTCACTATGAAGTCAGGAGCCCGTTCACTATGAGGTCAGGAGCCCGTTCACTATGAGGTCAGGAGCCCGTTCACTATGAGGTCAGGAGCCCATTCACTATGAGGTCAGGAGCCCGTTCACTATGAAGTCAGGAGCCCGTTCACTATGAGGTCAGGAGCCCGTTCACTACGAGGTCAGGAGCCCGTTCACTATGAGGTCAGGAGCCCGTTCACTATGAAGTCAGGAGCCCGTCCACTATGAAGTCAGGAGCCCGTTCACTATGAAGTCAGGAGCCCGTTCACTATGAAGTCAGGAGCCCGTTCACTATGAAGTCAGGAGCCCGTCCACTATGAAGTCAGGAGCCCGTTCACTATGAAGTCAGGAGCCCGTCCACTATGAAGTCAGGAGCCCGTTCACTATGAGGTCAGGAGCCCGTCCACTATGAAGTCAGGAGCCCGTTCACTATGAAGTCAGGAGCCCGTCCACTATGAAGTCAGGAGCCCGTTCACTATGAGGTCAGGAGCCCGTCCACTATGAAGTCAGGAGCCTGGGTCAACCAGAGCAATAGTTTCAGGCCGACCAGCCTACCAAGATGGCTGTAATGGAATTAGACGTTCTCTCTACTCATTGCAAACGACCCTAAGATGCTGCACTGATCCCACTGCTGCCACCAGTGTAGCAGACGGAGACGGGCTTGATCCAGAGAACACGGGTTGTGGGGAGAGCAGCCCTGCCACCTATACCATAAAGATTACGCACATAGTCATAGTTACCCAGTCAGACACAGTCTATAGTCACAGACACATGCTACAGACACATGTTACAGACACAGTCTACAGTCACAGACACATGCTACAGACACATGTTACAGACACAGTCTACAGACACATGTTACAGACACAGTCTACAGACACAGTCTACAGACACATGCTACAGACACAGTCTACAGTCACAGTCTACAGACACATGCTACAGACACATGTTACAGACACAGTCTACAGACACAGTCTACAGACACAGTCTACAGTCACAGACACATGCTACAGACACAGTCTACAGTCACAGACACATGCTACAGACACATGCTACAGACAGTCTACAGTCACAGACACATGCTACAGACAGTCTACAGACAGTCTACAGACACATACATGTAGAGGCGGTGAGTTGGTCTCACGCTCTCGTGACGAGGTAGTGCCTGTCACTTGAAATCAGTGTCACCCTTTTGGTCCAAGAGAGAATTTCCTCTTGTTCTAATGTTTGAGACGTTGGTTTCCTGAGCAGGAGACAAGGGTTCAGGACCCACCAGTCATTCATAGACACATACAGACACTGATACAGGTTGGCTACAACAGCCTACGCTTGGTCAAATGGCACCCTATTCCCTACATAGGGCATTACCTTTGGCAAGAGCCTTACGGCAGGGGCCTGCCAAATGGCACCCTATTCCCTACATAGGGCATTACCTTTGGCAAGAGCCTTACGGCAGGGGCCTGCCAAATGGCACCCTATTCCCTACATAGGGCATTACCTTTGGCAAGAGCCTTACGGCAGGGGCCTGCCAAATGGCACCCTATTCCCTACATAGGGCATTACCTTTGGCAAGAGCCTTACGGCAGGGGCCTGCCAAATGGCGCAGAGGTCTAAGGCACTACATCCCAGTGCTTGAGGCATCACTACAGACCCTGGTTTGATCCCAGGCGGTGTCACAGCCAGCCGTGACCGGGAGACCATGAGGCGGCGCACAATTGGCCCAGCGTCGTCCGGGTTAGGGGAGGGTTTGGCCCAGCGCCGTCCGGGTTAGGGGAGGGTTTGGCCCAGCGTCGTCCGGGTTAGGGGAGGGTTTGGCCGGCCGGGATTTCCTTGTCCCATCACGCTCTAGCGACTCCTTGTGGCGGGCTGGCTCCAGTTGCCAGTTGTACTGTGCTTCCTCAGACACATTGGTGCGGCTGGCTTATGGGTTAAGCCATGTATCTGTCTGTCAAGAAGCAGTGTGGCTTGGCAGGGTCGTGTTTCGGAGGACGCATGGCTCTCGACATTCGCCTCTCCCGAGTCCGTACGGGAGTCGCAGCAATGGGACAAGACTGTAACTACCAAGTAGATATCACGAAATTAGGAATAAAAAATTATAAACTTTTTAAAAAGCCCTATGGCCAATTCCCTACATATAGGGCACTAGTTTTGACCTAGTCCTTTTTCACTCAAATAAATGCCCTATATAGGTTGCAATTTGGGACACTGGAATAGTAGCCTAAATGGTTCTGTTATTTATCCTCTTGCTAAATGGTATCCATGTTGATGTCTCCTCAGCTTTGTAGATGTGACGTAGCGTGTGCGTGATTAGCCTGCTAATGTTGAACACAAAACAAAGCCGTGTCACTCGACCATCATCATCATTACCATCACTCACCCCTTCTCCGCCAATCATAGCCTCCACTCGTCTTTGACCCCCTTGGTTGCTAGGCGTTATGCTAATGGTGCCTATAGAGTTTCTACCTAAACAGTGGACCAACTGAACAACGTGGAATATGTAGAGTGGATATCCAGGTCTGAATGTACACAACACACACAGCATTAGGCCTAGTCCTCCTTATTGAATCATTACAAAAGGACACAACATGTATCTGTCGTGTGTGAATGTTGCTGTTTATATACAGTACCAGTCAAAGGTTTGGACACACCTACTCATTCAAGGGTTTTTCTTTATTTTTGACAATTTTCTACATTGTAGAATAATAGAGAAGACATCAACATATGACATAACACATATGGAATCACTACTTTTGACCAGAGCCATTTAGTTCACTTCACAGGGAAAAGGGTGCCATTCTGGTCTAAAGTAGTTCACTTCACAGGGAAAAGGGTGCCATTCTGGTCTAAAGTAGTTCACTTCACAGGGAAAAGGGTGCCATTCTGGTCTAAAGTAGTTCACTTCACAGGGAAAAGGGTGCCATTCTGGTCTAAAGTAGTTCACTTCACAGGGAAAAGGGTGCCATTCTGGTCTAAAGTAGTTCACTTCACAGGGAAAAGGGTGCCATTCTGGTTAAAAGTAAGTAGTTCACTTCACAGGGAAAAGGGTGCCATTCTGGTCAAAAGTAGTTCACTTCACAGGGAAAAGGGTGCCATTCTGGTTTAAAGTAGTTCACTTCACAGGGAAAAGGGTGCCATTCTGGTTAAAAGTAGTTCACTTCACAGGGAAAAGGGTGCCATTCTGGTCTAAAGTAGTTCAGGGTTCCAAAAGGGTGCCATTTGGGCCGCGTGTGTTCAGATTGAGTCATGGTGTCTTTGTTTAGCTGCTGTTGCCAATAGAGACAGCAGACTGACAGAGACCACGCCTTCAGCTAATGACTCAATTATACATCACTCTCTGTGTGTGTGTGTGTGTGTGTGTGTGTGAAGTACTTTGTGCTTGCTGTAAGATCATACTGGATCAGTTTGAACCATAAATGAAGCAGAGGGAATGTCAGAAAGCCTCGTCCTCCTCACTCTCCTGCTAGATTGACAGCTTGGTTGCCATGGCAGGAGGGGGAATAGAACATTGGGTCATTAGCCCGCCTCCTTTCAGGATGATTGACGTCCAGGCTGGGAGAGGGGAGAGGGAGGGGGGAGTAGAAAGGAAAGGGAGAGGGGGGACTGTGGAGAGGAAAGGGAGAGGGGGGGCTGTGGAGAGGAAAGGGAGAGGGGGGGACTGGGGAGAGGAAAGGGGGAGGGGGACTGGGGAGAGGCAAGGGAGAGGGGGAAATGGGGAGAGGAAAGGGAGAGGGGGACTGTGGAGAGGAAAGGGAGAGGGGGCCCGTGGGGAGAGGAAAGGGAGAGGGGGTACTGTGGGGAGGAAAGGGGGGGAGAGGAAAGGGGGAGGGGGGGGACTGGGTGAGAGGAAAGGGGAAGGAGGGAAAACTAGGGGAGAGGAAAGGGAGAATTGGGACGGGAGAGGGAAGGGAGAGTGGGACTGTGGATATGAAAGGGAGAGGTGGTGACTGGAGAGAAAGGGGAGAGGAAATGTAGAGGGGTGACTGGCTGGGGAGATGGAAAGGGTAAGGGGTAACTGGGTAGAGGAAAGGGAGATATATGGGGACCTGGTGAGAGGAAAGGGAGAGGGGGAAACTGGGAGTGAGAAAGGGGATATGGGGGACTGTGGAGAGGAAATGTAGAGTTTTACTGGGGATAGGATTTGAGAGGAAAATGGTAAGAAACATTGGAAAAGGGGAGATGAAATGGAGAAGGGTACGGGAGTAGATTAAGGCGAGGGATGGGGGAACGGCAGGGAAATGGTTGTAGAGTTCAGTTACACGCCCCTTACATGACAGCCCAAAGACCAAACACACACAACACACAGGTTAGTTATGTGAAGTGTGTGATAAGTGTTGCTGACTACTAGGGAGAAGACATTCCTGTGTTATGTGTGTGTGTGGGTGTGTTGTGTGGTGTGTGTTGTGTGTGTGTGTGTGTGTGTGGTGTGGTGTGTGTGTGTGTGTGATGTGTGTGTGTGCGTGTGTGCGTGTGTGTGTGTGTGTGTGTGTTTAGCCAGTCTGTCATACTCAGAGAGACAGAAGGCCATCAGCAGGACAGATGAATGATCCTTGGCTAAGGCGGGAGAAAAGAGGAGACTGACTGGAGGTTTACCTATCATCCCTATCTCATTCCCTCTCTCTATCTCCTCTCTCTCTCTCTCTCTCTCTCTCTCTCTCTCTCTCTCTCTCTGTCTCTGTTCTCTCTGTCTATCTCTCTCTCTGTCCTCTCTGTCTCCTGTGCCTCTCTCTGTCTCTCTCTGTCTATCCTCTCTCTGTCTCTCTCTGCCTCTGCTCTGTCTCTC